>NW_022045129.1:6787-138454 GCF_900880675.1 Sparus aurata | reverse complement strand
GGATATAGTTAAGAGGAGAGTTTCTGACACAAACGGACTTTATATTGTACTTATAAATATGATTACCTACCTCCAACATATATTCTTGTACCGAAAGTTAAGCTAACCTTTTCGAAATGTTTTTAAGCCATCAGTGCTGCTAAAATCGTATGCAATTGTGTGTGGGTCTTGTTATAAACCAATGACTCCCGTTTTTACTTTATTAGGCAATTCCTGTCATGTCCTTTTCATGTTTATGTAACAAAGGTTGATGTAAAGACCATGGTGGATTTAGGTGAATAAGTCGATCGTGATCTTGAGACGTTACAGCGTTATTATATTTCCTTAAGTAATAAGTTCGCAATATCAGCTGTAATATGAGCTGTGACGTCACCGGAGGAAGTGACGTGACAGTCCGCCCTCAATTCTGCCTTCAGCGTAAGTGTTTAAAGAGCAGACTTCACGTCACCCTCTCTTCTTCTTTTTCGTAACCCTACCTGTTTAATCTTTTCTACAACGCATTTACACTTATATTTTTCAAACTTAATCTCCGTACTTTGCTTTGTTCGCGCCTCCGGACTTTTTCTCCGGAGATTTGAATTGCTCCCAGAACTCTTACCAAGAAACGCGCAGTTATTTTGAAAATAACTTCTTTTCGAAACCAAAGCGAGAACGAGATTAATCCTTTTTGTATTCTTTTATATCGCCAAGTATTGCAAGTCAGTAATGCAGAAAAAGCTATTTTTGTTTTGTACCAAGTAACTAAGACGGACTTGCCAGGCCAGCGTTTCTTTCCCCGTTATTTTTATACAAAAGACCTAATCGATATATGTTCGGAGCTCCGCAATATCAGCTCAAGAAAGAGACTCTGACCAGAACTTGTGGTTATTACAAGTCGGTGCAGTTAACTGCTCAAGAAGCCGTGAAGAAATCCACAGCCTAGAGGAGAAAGAGCATCCAATCGTCTCCGACCGCCTCCAGCGCACACAAGCAAGAACACTGCTGGGCCAGGAGCTGTCCTCAGGTGAACCGAGACGGCATCGCTCTCCAGCGGCTCTGAAACCGCCGCCGCCTCCCTGCACAGAGACGAAGCTACTCCCGGCAGTCCAGAGTCCGGGATCCCGCTCTTCGAATAAAAGTAGGCTAAAACATTTACACGACAAGAGTCACACTCGAATGAGATCAGAGTTGGTGTTTGTGGAAGCTTCGAATATATATAGATATATCTCACAAATTCAAAGCCCTCGCCATATCGCCTCAATAGAATAAACATTAATTCGTAGTGATAAATTTCCGGTTACTTACACTAAAACCCCCCATCTTGTCCTCATTTTATTTCACAATTTCTTTTAATATTGTCACATATTTGAATTATTATTTCACATCCTTTATTCTGCATTTATTTAGTAAATAAACATATTTAACCGCATGTCGTTGTCTGTGCTCTTTTAATTTGAGGTGGGAAACCGACGGTATAGTGGAAAGAATTCATGACTTCAGAATAGGAGCAAATTGAAATTCAACAGATCAATTCGAGACTGATCTTTTGTGTTCAAGCCAAACTTGGACAGTTAATATTCTGGCTAGTTCCCTCCAAGCTAGTCGCACAGAGAATCATCGGAGGTGGTGCCCCGTCCAAAAGTATAATTGATTACCAGTAATTAATTAACCCTTTTTATCAAAGTAGTGTCTCCTACATAACATATGAAAAGCTGTAGAGTAAGAGGGCTGGAAGAGGTTAAAAAGGTGAAAAAAGGATGAATAGTTAAAAAAGTTTGAGGGTGAAAGAGCCAAAATAGGTGAGAAAAGGATGAAAAGGTAAAAAGGTGTAGAGTAAGAGGGTTGGAAGAGGTTAAAAAGGTGAAAAGAATAAGAAAATCTGTAGAATAAGAGGGCTGGGAGAGGTTAAAAAGGTGAGTAAAGGATGACAAGCAGTAGAGTAAGAGGCCTGGAAGAGGTTAAAAAGGTGAAAACATATGAAAAGCTGTAGAGTAAGAGGCCTGGAAGAGGTTAAAAAGGTGAAAAGAATATGAAAATCTGTAGATTAAGAGGGCTGGAAGAGGTTAAAAGGGTGAAAAAGGTATGAAAAGGTTAAAAAGTTTAAGGGTGAAAGAGCTCAAATGGGTTAGAAAAGGATGAAAAGACAAAAAGCTGTAGAGTAAGAGGCCTGGAAGAGGTTAAAAAGGTGAAAAGAATATGAAAATCTGTAGATTAAGAGGGCTGGAAGAGGTTAAAAGGGTGAAAAAGGTATGAAAAGGTAAAAAAGTTTAAGGGTGAAAGAGCTCAAATAGGTTAGAAAAGGATGAAAAGACAAAAAGCTGTAGAGTAAGAGGGCTGGGAGAGGTTAAAAAGGTGAATAAAGGATGAAAAGCTGTCGAGTACGAGGGCTGGAAGAGGTTAAATAGATGAAAAAATATGAGCAGTTGTAGAGTAAGAGGGCTGGAAGAGGTTAAAAAGGTGAAAACATGAAAATCTGTAGATTAAGAGGGCTGGAAGAGGTTAAAAAGGTGAATAAAGGATGACAAGCAGTAGAGTAAGAGGCCTGGAAGAGGGTAAAAGGTGAAAACATATGAACAGCTGTAGAGTAAGAGGGCGGAATGAGCTTAAAAAGGTGAAAAAAAAGACTGAAAAGGCCAAAAGGTTGTAGAGTAAGAGGGCAGAAAGAGGTTAAAAAGGTGAAAAAAGGCTGACAGGTGAGATGTTAAAGGCAGAAAGAGGTTAAAATGGCTGCAGACATGCTGCAGCAGGAGCAGAAACACAGACGAAAATGTCCCCATAAGGAATGAATGGGAGAATGCCTCCCAAACTCCTGCAATTCTTGAGAAAACTGTTGTAGTTATCGGCAAAACATGTTACATGTTGAGTAACAGGAGACATTGCTGAACGCACCCATGTTATTTTTATTTCTGTAGAGTGCATAATGAGGGCACAGGAGCGAGAGACAAAACATGTACCGTCTGCGATCCTCCAGAAATTTTGGCTCAAAATTAACATTGCGGCTTATGGGGAAGACTCAGGGGTGCTTGTCGCTCTCGGGCTTCTAAATCCAAAACCGTAAGTCCTACAGATGAAATGAGACCATCAGCTGAAACCCAACAAGATTTCCTACATTTATATGCCTATATTGTCTATGTCAAGTACAAGATGTGGGATCCAAATCAAGCTGAAGCAAAAAAAAATCCAGTTTTCGGAGCTGCTCCTCACTCTGGGGTGCGGCAGTTGATGATGTCACGCACTCTAGCTCATGCAATACACACCCATTATAAACTCAGAAGACGGGCTTAAACTAAAACTGCGTTCAAAACCGTACAAGATTTTTAAAAACTGAATACAAGGTCAATAGTTCAAGGTTTTGTGATTCATATAAAGTTTGAATGGTGTCTCTCGCTCAACGTATGAGGAACAAGAAGAGGTTGAAAGTCGATGAGTTTTGAAGAGGATTTGAAGCTTTTCCCATCTGCTGCAATGTTAAATTTTTTTGGGAAAAAGCTGAATAGCTGAAAAAGTTGAAACGTTGAAAAGTTAAAAAGCAGAGGGTTGAAAGAGCTGAAAAAGCTGAACATTTTAATGTTTGAATGGTTTCAATAGCTGAAGGTATGCTGAAGTTATAGCAGAAAGAAATTTGAAAAAATCCCCACAAGGATGAATGGGGAAAATTTTGCATTAAAAGCTGAATATTTCCAAAAGTATAATAGTTAGAAAAGCCAAAAGTAATAGCCATCATGTCCTTAAAGAGCTGAACATTTTGATATTTGAATGGTTTGAATCGGTCAAAGTTTGAAGGAGTTGAAAAGTGCCAAAAAACGTGCGGAAGAATAATAATAAACTCCAGAAGAACAATAGTGTGAATGCTGAGTCAGCATTCACACTAACTAGAAAAATTTGCATTTCCTGCGAAAATGCAGTGTGAATGCTGTAGGCTGAAACGAGATCTGCTGAACGACCTGCCGAAAATGCATAAAACTCTAAGAATGTTGAAAGAAAGGCGAAAAGCTGTAGATTGAGAGGGCAGGGAGATGTTAAAATGGTGAAAGAGGGCTAAAAAGGTGAAAAGTTATAGGATGAAAGAGCTTAAATAGGTGAAAAAGGAATGAAAGGGATGAAAAGCTGTAGGGTAAGAGGGCTGGAGGAGGTTAAAAATGTGAAAAAATATGAAAAGCTGTGGAGTAAGAGGGCTGGAACAGGTTAGAATGTTGAAAAAAGGCTAAAAGGTGAAAAGTTAAAGGCTGAAAGAGCTTCAAAAGGTGAGACAATGATGAAAAACTGTTCAGTAAGAGGGCTGGAAGAGGTTAAAATGGTGAAAAGGGGCTAAAAAGGATGACAAGCAGTAGAGTAAGAGGGCTGGAAGAAGTTAAAAATGTGAAAACATATGAAAAGTTGTAGAGTAAGAAGGGATGGAAGAGGTTATTTAGGTGAAAAAATGTGACAAGCTGTGGAGAAAGAGAGCTGGAAGAGGTTAAAATGGTGAAAAGGGGCTAAAAAGGATGACAAGCAGTAGAGTAAGATGGCTGGAAGAAGTTAACAATGTGAAAACATATGAACAGCTGTAGAGGAAGAGGGCTGGAAAAGGTTAAAATGGTCAAAAAAGGCTAAAAAAGGATGATAAGCAGTAGAGTAAGAGGGCTGGAGGAGGTTAAAAGGGTGAAAACATGAAAAGTTGTAGAGTAAGAAGGGATTGAAGAGGTTAAGAAGGTGAAAAAGTAGGAAAAGCTGTAGAGTAAGAAGGTCTGGAAGAGGTTAAACAGGTGAAAACATGTGAAAAGCTGTGGAGAAAGAGGGCTGGAAGAGAGTAAAATGGTGAAAAGGGGCTAAAAAGGATGACAAGCAGTAGAGTAAGATGGCTGGAAGAAGTTAAAAATGTGAAAACATATGAACAGCTGTAAAGGAAGAGGGCTGAAAGAGGTTAAAATGGTCAAAAAAGGCCTAAAAAGGATGATAAGCAGTAGAGTAAGAGGGCTGGAGGAGGTTAAAAGGGTGAAAACATGAAAAGTTGTAGAGTAAGAGGGCTGGAACAGGTTAAAAAGTTGAAGAAATATGAACAGTTGTGGATCAAGTGGGCTGGAAGAGGTTTAAATGGTCAAAAAAGGCTAAAAAGGATGATAAGCAGTCGAGTAAGAGGGCTGGAGGAGGTTAAAATGGTGAAAAAAGGATGAAAATGTATAAAAGTCAAAGGGAGAAAGAGCTCAAATACGTGAAAAAAGGATGAAAAGGTAAAAAGATGTAGAGTAAGAGTGCTGGAAGAGCTTAAAATGGCCACACATACGCTGGATCAGGAGCAACCATGGAGCAAGCCAACAAGATTTCCTAGTTTTCTATGTATATATTGCCTATGTCAAGTGAAAGATGTGGAATCCAGATCCAGCTGAAGAGAATTCTTTCTGCAGATTTTCCAGCTGCTCTACACTGTAGCGATGATGTCACACACGCTGGCTCACGCAATACACACCCATTCTTCAGATACACACGCGGAGAAATACAGAGAGTAAGATCAAAGTGTCCCCATAAGAAACGACTGGGAGAACCTCTCCCAAACTCCTACGATTTCTGAAAAAACCGTAATGGTAATCGCCATATAATGTGTATGTTGAGTGACTGGAGACCTTGCTGAACACGTTGATGTCATTTTCATTTTGGTCGAGTGAGAAATGAGGGCACAGCAGCGAGAGACAAATCAGCTACCGTCTGCTCTCGGCCAGAAATCTGGGCTCAAAATTAACATTGCGGCTTATGGACCACGGTTTTGGTTTGTGTCGCTCCCGGGCTTCTAAATCCAAAACTGTAAGTCCCACATCTGAAATGAGGCAACCAGCTGACACCCAACAACTTTTCCTACATTTCTATCCAAATATTGTCTATGTCAAGTAAAAAATATGGGACCAAAATCAAGCTGAAGACAGTTTTCTTCGCCCAGTCTTCGAACGACTCCCCACTCTGGCGATGATGTCACCCACTCTAGCCGACGCAATACACACCCCTTATAAAATCCGAAGAGGGGCTAAAAATCCTTAAAGCTAAAACTGCGATATTTTCATAACCGTACTAAATTTTTAAAAACTGAATACACCGACAATAGTTCAAGGTCTTGAGACTGTTTTAAAGTTTGAATGGTGTCTCTCGCTCAACGTATGAGAAAGAAGTAGAGGTTGAAAGTCGATGAGTTTTGAAGAGGATTTGAAGCTTTTCCCATTTGATTCAATGTTCAATTTTTTGGTGAAAAAGCTGAATTTCTGCAAAAGTTGAAAAGCATAAGGTTGAAAGAGCATGAAAAGCTGAACATTTTAAAAGTTGAATGGTTTCAATAGCTGAACGTATGCTGAAGTTATAGCAGAATGAAATTTGAAAAAATCCCCATAAAGAATGAATTTGAAAATTTTGCAGAAAAAGCTGAATATTTCCAAAAGTATGAAAGATATAAAAGCCAAAAGTAATAGCACTAATGTCCTAAAAAAGCTGAACATTTTGATGGTTGAATGGTTTCAATCGGTCAAAGTATGTAGGAGGAGATACGTGCCGAAAAACTACGGAATCTGGAATAATAAGAATAAATAAATTCCAGAAGAACAATAGTGTGAATGCTGATGACTCAGCATTCACACTAATAAATTCCAGAAGAACAATAGTGTGAATGCTGAGTCAGCATTCACACTAACTAGAAACATTTGCATTTCCTACGAAAATACAGTGTGAATCCTGAAGACTGAAGCGAAATCTGCTAAACGTACTGCCGGAAATGCATAAAACTATAGGCTGAATGGTCGGGATTTTGCAGAAAAAGCTGAATTTTCCAATAGCTGGTAAGGCAGAAAGGTTTAAAAGCAATGGGTTTAATGGGCTAACAAAGTTGAACATTTTGACAGCTGAACAGTTTCTCTAGCTGAACATGAAGTTGTATGTTTGAAGGAGTTGAAAAGGCAGAAACATGAATATCTAAAAAGGCTTAAAAGCTGTAGAGTAACAGGGCTAAAAGAGCTTAAAAAGGTGAAAGAAGGCAAAAAGGTGAAAAGTTAAAGGCTGACGAGGACCGAAAAAGTTTAAAAATGTGAAAAAGGATGAAAAGCTGTAGAGTAAGAGGGCTGGAAGAGGTTAAAAAGGTGAGTAAAAGATGAAAAGCTGCAGGGTAAGAGGGCTGGAAGAGGTTAAAAAGGTGAAAAAAAGATGAAAAGGTAAAATAGTTTAAGGGTGAAAGAGCTCAAATAGGTGAGAAAAGGATGAAAAGGTAAAAAGATGTAGAGTAAGAGGGTTGGAAGAGGTTAAAAGGGTGAAAAGAATATGAAAATCTGTAGATTAAGAGGGCTGGAAGAGGTTAAAAAGGTCAAAAAAGGATGAAAATGTAAAAAAAGTCAAAGGGCAAAAGAGCTTAAATAGGTGAAGAAGGAATGAAAGGGATGAAAAGCTGTTGGGTAAGAAGGCTGGAGGACGTTAAAAAGGTGAAAAAATATGAAAAGTTGTGGAGTAGGGGGCAGGAAGATGTTAAAATGATGAAAGAAGGCAAAAAAGGTGAAAAGTTAAAGGCTGACGAGGACCGATAAAGGTGAAAAAGGATGAAAAGATGTAGAGTAAGAGGGCTAGAAGAGGTTAAAAAGGTGAAAAGAATATGAAAATCTGTAGATTAAGAGGGCTGGAAGAGGTTAAAAAGGTGACAACATATGAAAGGCTGTAGAGTAAGAGGGCTGGAGGAGGTTAAAAAGGTGAAAACATGTGAAAATCTGTAGATTAAGAGGGCTGGAAGAGGTTAAAAAGGTGAAAACATTTGAAAAGCTACATAGTCAGAGGGCTGGAAGAGGTTAAAGTGGTGATAAAATATGAAAAGCTGTAGAGTAAGAGGGCTGGAAGAGGTTAAAATGGTGATAAAGGATGAAAAGCTGTAGAGTAAGAGGGCTGGAAGAGGTTAAAAAGGTGAAAACATATGAAAAGCTGTAGAGTAAGAGGGCTGGAAGAGGTTAAACATGTGAAAACATATGAAAAGCTGCAGAGTAAGAGGGCTGGGAGAGGTTTAAAGGTGAAAAAATATGAACAGTTGTAGAGTAAGAGGGCTGGAAGAGGTTAAAAAGGTGAAAAAACAATGGACAGGTGAAAAAGTTTAAGGGTGAAAGGGCTCAAATAGGTGAGAAAAGGATGAAAAGGTAAAAATATGTAGAGTAAGAGGGTTGGAAGAGGTTAAAAAGGTGAAAAGAATATGAAAATCTGTAGAGTACGAGGGCTGGAAGAGGTTAAAAGGGTGAAAACATATGAAAAGCTGTAGAATAAGAGGCCTGGAAGAGGTTAAAAAGGTGAAAACATCTGAAAATCTGTAGAGTAAGAGGGCTGGGAGAGGTTTAAAGGTGAAAAAATATGAACAGTTGTAGAGTAAGAGGGCTGGAAGAGGTTAAAAAGGTGAAAAAACAATGGACAGGTAAAAAAGTTTGAGGGTGAAAGGGCTTAAATAGGTGAGAAAAGGATGAAAAGGTAAAAAGATGTAGAGTAAGAGGGTTGGAAGTGGTTAAAAAGGTGAATAAAGGATGAAAAGCTGTCGAGTACGAGGGCTGGAAGAGGGTAAAAGGTGAAAACATATGAAAATCTGTAGATTAAGAGGGCTGGAAGAGGTTAAAAAGGTGAATAAAGGATGACAAGCAGTAGAGTAAGAGGCCTGGAAGAGGGTAAAAGGTGAAAACATATGAACAGCTGTAGAGTAAGAGGGCGGGATGAGCTTAAAAAGGTGAAAAAAAGACTGAAAAGGCCAAAAGGTTGTAGAGTAAGAGGGCAGAAAGAGGTTAAAAAGGTGAAAAAAGGCTGACAGGTGAGAAGTTAAAGGCAGAAAGAGGTTAAAATGGCTGCAGACATGCTGCAGCAGGAGCAGAAACACAGACGAAAATGTCCCCATAAGGAATGAATGGGAGAATGCCTCCCAAACTCCTGCGATTCTTGAGAAAACTATCATAGGTATCGCCAAAACATGCTATATGGTGAGTAACAGGAGACATTGCTGAACGCACTCATGTCATTTATATTTCTGTAAAATGCATAATGAGGGCACAGGAGCGAGAGACAAAACATGTACCGTCTGCGATCCTCCAGAAATTTCGGCTCAAAATTAACATTGCGGCTTATGGGGAACATTCAGGAGTGCTTGTCGCTCTCTGGCTTCTAAATCCAATACCGTAAGTCCTACAACTGAAATGAGACCATCAGCTGAAACCCAACAAGATTTCCTACATTTATATGCCTATATTGTCTATGTCAAGTACAAGATGTGGGATCCATATCAAGGTGAAGAAAAAAAAAAATCCCGTTTTCGGAGCTACTCCTCACTCTGGGGTGCGGCAGTTGATGATGTCACGCACTCTAGCTCACGCAATACACACCCATTATAAACTCAGAAGACGGGCTTAAAATCCTTAAAACTAAAACTGCGACCATTTCAAAACCGTACAAGATTTTTAAAAACTGAATACAAGGTCAATAGTTCAAGGTTTTGTGATTCATTTAAAGTTTGAATGGTGTCTCTCGCTCAACGTATGAGGAACAACAATAAATATAAAGAATTTTTTAAGGCGAAGAACATATGTTGTGAATGCCTTCTGCATTCACAACCAATAAACTTCAGAATAACAATAGTGTGAATGCTTGCAGCATTCACACTAATAACTTGACTGTAAGGTGCACACTTTGTCCGTGTTGGAAACTTCTCTCCACCGCTGCTAACACCACCTCAAACTTACGCACGAACACAAAACTTGTTGCTAAGGAACCGTGGAGCAACATGAATGTAACGAGTAATGTAACGAGTAATGTAACTAACTAGAAACATTTGCATTTCCTGCGAAAATACAGTGTAAATGCTGAAGACTGAAGCGAAATCTGCTGAACATACTGCCGAAAATGCATAAAACTATAAGGTTGAATGTTCGGGAATTTGCAGAAAAAGCTGAATATTTCAAAAGCTGAAAAGGCAGGAAGGCTTAAAAGTAATAGGATGAATGGGCTAACAAAGCTGAACATTTTGATAGCAAAATCTAGCTGAATATAAAGCTGAATGTATGAAAAAGTTGAAAATGCAGAAAGATGAATATTTGAAAGAGCTGGTAAGGCAGGAAGGTTTAAAGGTAATAGGTTTAATGGGCTGACAAAGTTGAACATTTTGATAGCTGAACAGTTTCTCGAGCTGAACATTAAGTTGAATGTTTAAAGGAGTTGAAAAGGCGGAAAGATGAATATCTAAAAAGGCTATAAAGCTGTAGAGTAACAGGGCTAAAAGAGCTTAAAAAGGTGAAAGAAGGCAAAAAGGTGAAAAGTTAAAGGCTGACGAGGACCAAAAATGTTTAAAAATGTGAAAAAGGATGAAAAGCTGTAGAGTAAGAGGGCTGGAAGAGGTTAAAAAGGTGAAAACATATGAAAAGCTGTAAAGTAAGAGGGCTGGAAGAGGTTAAAAAGGTGAATAAAGGATGAAAAGCTGTAGAGTAAGAGGGCTGGAAGAGGTTAAAAAGGTGAAAAGAATATGAAAATCTGTAGATTAAGAGGGCTGGAAGAGGTCAAAAAGGTGAGAAAAGGACGAAAAGGTAAAAAAGTTTAATGGTGAAAGAGCTCAAATAGGTGAGAAAAGGATGTAAGGTAAAAAGTTGTAGAGTAAGAGGGTTGGAAGAGGTTAAAAAGGTGAAAAGAATAAGAAGATCTGCAGAATAAGAGGGCTGGGAGAGGTTAAAAAGGTGAATAAAGGATGACAAGCAGTAGAGTAAGAGGCCTGGAAGAGGTTAAAAAGGTGAAAAAAGGATGAAAAGGTAAAAAGATGTAGAGTAAGAGGGTTGAAAGAGGTTAAAAAGGTGAAAAGAATATGAAAATATGTAAAGTAAGAGGGTTGTAAGAGGTTAAAAAGGTGAATAAAGAATGAAAGCTGTAGAGTAAGAGGGCTGGAAGAGGTTAAAAAGGTAAAAAAAAAACGGATGAAAAGATAAAAAATTTTAAGGGTGAAAGAGCTCAAATAGGTGAGAAAAGGATGAAAAGGTAAAAAGATGTAGAGTAAAAGGGTTGGAAGAGGTTAAAAAGGTGAAAAGAATATGAAAATCGGTAGATTAAGAGGGCTGGAAGAGGTTAAAAAGGTGAATAAAGGATGACAAGCAGTAGAGTAAGAGGGCTGGAAGAGGTTAAAAGGTGAAAATATATGAAAAGCTGTAGAGTAACAGGGCGGAATGAGCTGAAAAAGGAGACAAAAAGACTGAAAAGACCAAATTGGTTGCTTTAATTCATTGAAGTCTCATCTGAAGAGAATGAAGCTTCCTAATAGTTTGGTGAGAATGAAGCATTAAAAGCAGCAGATGGAGTATGAAGAGATGTTACAGTGAGAATGAATCAAATACTCTGAATCTGACTGAGAAATTCAATAAATCGATGATTAAAACATTTAAATATTTGAATGGAGTTCCCGGCTTGAATGAAAGAAAAAAGATAATCATTGAATATAGTTTAAATGTTGGGAAATATACTGTGTGTGTGTGCGTGTTTGTTTGTGTGCATGTCAGTGTGTGCTTAAGCATGGCTTTACACGTGTGTGTGTGTGTATGTGTGTGTGTGTGTGCGTTTGCGCGTTTGTGTGCGCTTAAGCATGGCTTCATGTGTGTGTGTGTGCATGTGTTGTGTATTGGCCCAGTTGATCTCGGTTGCCACGGTGATGGTAACCGGGCTGGTCCTGGTGACGGACTGTGAGAGCTGATTTAACAGTGATTTCAGCTGAGGCTCACCTCACATTATCATACTTCTAAAAAAGACTGAAAAGGCCAAAAAGTTGTAGAGTAAGAGGGCAGAAAGAGGTTAAACAGGTGAAAAAAGGCTGACAGGTGAGAAGTTAAAGGCAGAAAGAGCTTCAAATGGCTGCAGACATGCTGCAGCCAACACATTCTCATTCCCAACGCGTCAAAAACTGCAGCTTGGTCAGTGGCCCTACGCTTCAAAAAGTGACGCTGTAGGTACCCTTCTAGCGTCACTTTTGGACGCGAGGGATGTTTGATTGATATGAGACCGTGGCACTGTCAAGTTAACAAAAACACATTTACCCACGTCCGGGTGGACTGAATTAGGAAAATAAATATGCAACCTCCGGTTACACTTTCAAAATAAAGCCAGAAGAGAAGCATTTCCTATTTTATGAGCAAGAGTAATACTACCACTAAAGACTGTAGTGGTTTCTACATATTTAATAAATACAAATCATGTTCCAACATTATCAGGATAAAAAATCATAAAGTTAGTTAGTTGCACAATTAGACTCGGCACTGTCAAGTTAGCAACCACCTATTCCAGCGACCGGCTGGACTAAACTGGGGGAATAAATAAGTAACGTCCGGTTACAATTTCAAAATAAAGCCAGAAGAGAAACGTTGTGGTAGTTTCATGATGGTGTGGTAGTGGTTTCTTCCTATTTCATACCATGCACAATTATGCTTAAACATCAAGATTAATTATTTTATTTCTCTGCCGTATCTAATTGTATGACGTCTCGACGTCATCTTTTGCTGCACGCGCGTTCCTGCATTTCCGTGGATAGCGGGAGCTTGGATGAACAGTTGAGGTAAGAAGACAAGTTTTGTTGAAAAGTTTTGTTGAAAATTCAGCGACAAAGCAAATACAACGATGCTGAGTTATAGATTTGCTTATGATTTGACCATGAAACATCAACTAGTAGCTATCTGTAGTTAAATACAATAACCTAAAACAGCTAAAGTTAGCTTGCATCGCTAAACTAACTAGGCTTATGTGCTCGCGCTAGCAAGCTAACCCTGTATTTTTCCATCCCTTCACGTAGAGGTTGAGTTTTTCCGTTTGTGAGGATGAGTGCGCAAGAAGAGCGCGATATTTTGGAAAGCTTGGATGAACTGGTTCAGCAGCAGGAGTTTGATGACTTCCTTGAGAGGGTTCAGACAGGGGCAGCAGCACCTCAACGACCGCTGAATGTGAGGTGGACGGAGAGAGACGCGGATGGAAACACGCTTTCCAAGAGGCCAAGTGTGACGCGGAAGCAATCCACACATGGTTAGTGTTTTATATTCTAGATATTTTAAATGGTTTCAGTCCTGAATGTCAGTGTAGGCCGTTGCCAGGGATAACATGCAACACTGTGAATACAGTACAATTTATTTCTGTTTAAAAGTCCTCATGATGATCTACAGGTTTGGTTTCTAACTGATCACAGCAATATCACTTGCCCATAGCCATGTTAAGTACACCAGCATTTTGAATTCATTATCAAAATTTTACGCGAAATGACACCAGGTCAGATCAATGTGCCATCGCTGATAGATCTCAAATCCTGAAAAAAGAAACGCATGATTTGGCTCACATGAGTTACTTTTCCAAAAGAACCCCACCCAAAAAATAATATAGAACAGTTGTACAGTAAGGTTCTCTGTTTATCAACTAATAGTGTTATATAGATAGTATAAATGTAGATTGTGTACAGGTACTTGGAAAACAAAGAAAAGTGTTAGACAAATATGCTGCTTTAAGAGATTTTTGTTGTTTTCTGCATTACAGCTGAACGCCGTAGTAAGATTTCGCACCCTAATCCAGAGGAGAGCTTTGCTCCAGAGACTGCTTCACAGACAGTCTCAGCTGGTATGTATTTCATTACATATGTTCTGTGCATAATGTCTTGTATCATGTATATGCAAAATGAACTCTTGAACAAAACAAATTCTCCAAAACAAGCTTTACGAGAAGGTATCTCGCTGTTAAGAAGCAATTGCCAAGCACCATTCACAATGTTATATCTGTCATACAATAATCTATTTTTGTTATCTGTGTAACAATGAGGTCCATGTTTTTTTGCTAGTTGTATGCATATGATCCAAAAACAACCTTGGGCCACTTATAACTACATCATGTATTTCTCAATTGCAATAGAATGTCTTCTGCAAGATCTGCAACACTCACTGAACTGCTCTGATGAAGAGCTTACTGAAGCAGCAGCAGACCAAAGGGCTCCTCTGGCTTCTCAGGATTGGAGCATTTGCAATGCTCTCTTTTCTGAGAGATGGAGGGAAAAGAGACCATCTCTTGTTAATAGCATGCTGGCCAAGGAGAACGTGGCAACAAATATCTGCAGCCAATGTGGGAACAACTGCGTTGCTATTAGATGCAGAGATTGCCTCCCATGTCCCTTTCTCTGTGCTGAATGTGATAACAGCAGACACAGCAAGGCCTTAGTCCTTCATAACAGAGATGCCATGTGTGCTGGCTTCTTCCAACCATTGCCTCCAACCACTTGTGTTGTTGATAAGGCACTTACAAACTGTGGTAAGTTGAGCACTGCTTGATTTTGTGTGTGTGTCAGTAATTATGAATTAGTCTAACCTATGTGTAATGTCTTTCAGTCCGATTTTTACCTATTGAGATGCCTGTCAGCATCTGTGACTGTCCCCCAGAAGCACTGAGGGTGATCCAAGGGAAGGCAGTTGCTTTCGTCACAATAAATGGTAATTATACCATTAAGATTTCCTTTGTCCAGTTTCAAGAAAA
Source organism: Sparus aurata (assembly GCF_900880675.1). Classification (NCBI taxonomy): domain Eukaryota; kingdom Metazoa; phylum Chordata; class Actinopteri; order Spariformes; family Sparidae; genus Sparus; species Sparus aurata. Next base: position 123,991 of record NW_022045129.1, on the reverse strand, counting down.
CTGTAAATTCATACAAGTCCCACAAGAACTTAATGTCTCAAAAATTAGCACACTATAGTTTACAAATGACTTATTCACGATAGTGCCCATCAAGTCAGCAGGCTTTACTGAACCATTTGGATTTACAGTATATATCACATGCTGCAGAACATTCTAACCTTGGCAACTTTAACATTACAGTGGATGTAAATGTTACTTTGTAGGACGGTATGATCTCAACATGCCTGAGCTGACCTGTGAGGGATGCCAGGCACGTTGGACTGCAGGACTTGATGACCTGATAAATAGTGGATACTGGCCTGCCACCCTTCATTTCTCAACAATTTATGAGACAGACCTGTTTTATACATTTGAAGACATGAAGATGGCGTCGCCAGGGATGTCCTTTCAGGCCTATCTAAGAATGCTTGAGAAGCGGATTGTTCGCTTTGGCCGCGTCAGTATTTCTTTCTTCATTCTGCAAGATAATAAATATGCTGGTGTTTTGAAATTGAAAGGTATTTGTTTAAAAAAATGTTTTGTGCTTTTTCCTTTTAACATAGACTGGTAAGATCTCGTCAGACAGCTTCCAAAAAAGCTTTTTTGAATGGGCTGCTGTACAGTATGAGGTTGACTCCACCTGCAAAGAGGAGAAATTCATCTGTCCCGCCTGTACCCCAGCAATGCTTGCTGTCTCGGTGGATGGAAACCGCAAGCATTACCGCTTTAAAAGTACAGCAAGGTATACAATAATGTACACACCCACACTGTTTAAATGGAAAATAGTCAGTTATGTTTTGTTCAAGTAACCTTTCACTGTATGACATGTTAAAAGGATAGTTCAGGTGTTTTGAAGTGGGGATGTATGAGGCACTTATCCATGGTCAGTCTTTTACCTACAGCAGACAATGGTCAGCCCATCCCCTGCCTGTGGTTTGGAGAAGCAGACAAATGTGTTTTGGCCACATATAAAAGGCCCACCTGAAAAAAAACAATATCCAGTATTTAAGTGTATGCTATAGCAAGCATATTCTAACCACTTTACCTTGCTATCAGTTCTGCAGCATTATGCGTTGTGCGTGGCAACAGTTAGGGTTAGATGAAGGAATATGCAAGTTCTACAGTTGAGGCTATGTAGTGCCAAGGAAAAGGGCTGTCTGAACACTGTGTACTGTAGGTCAAACACTGACTATAGATAAGTGCCTCATCACCTATCCCTTTGAAACGTTGAAGTCTTTTTATTTGTTCTTGTTTTTTTAGATCTCAGGAGCGAGCCATCTTTGAAGATGTCTTCATTGCGAAGGATGAAGATGTGACCAAATTTGTGGATCACATCCACAGCAAATCTAAACATGTAATAGCAGACTTGCATTTCTATCTGAATATTAGAATAACATTATAATTTGTAGTCTGTCAGTACTCCGATGTATTGTGATATCTACCTGTATACCTAATCTGTTCCTTGTCTCCTAAAAAAAAATGTATAATTGTTCCCTGTAATTACTCTTGATGAAATTATTTGTCAATTATGATTTTCTGTGATGTAGGTCACTGGACGGAGCAGTTGTGGTGGGGAGTGGTCGGCTGCCAGAGAGACCTCGCAAAGATCAAGCAGCAAGGTGGATGAGGAAGGACTGGAGCTGGCAGTGTGCAGGCACGGGGTCTTGCTGGCTGCCCTTAATATGTTTAGGGGTGAAATATATGCATACCCATTGTTTTTGCAGCAGCTGCTGGCACCCAGACATGACATCACCTTTTTTTGTATCGATGTTGTGTGCAAATATTGGCCATACTTACAAAGAGTAAGCACCAACTGTCCTGAGCTCCAGCCCCTTCAGAATATGAGGACCTTCCTGTCTGTTGTACATGCCAAAGCGCATGACTTCAAATGTGAGGTTGGTATAATACAATACATGTATTGTAATGTTAACAAATGACTTGCAATCCTATAAATGATGCATATAAATTATGTTTAACTATAATATAACAGATTATATAACATTTTTATCATTATAGTTAAATAATGTTTAATTTAATTAAAAATGACTGTTGGGTATTGCTAGTATTTGCTGTACTAAATATCCTTGATGCTCATGTTTGTGTCCCTCTGTCCAGGTGAAATGGAGTGGCGCAAATCAAGAAGGTGCTGGCAAAACACTGGGGGAGGAAGTAGAGCAGTGCAATGCTTTCCTCTCCAGGATAGCAGTCACCACAAAGCATATGTCAAAAGCAGGTGTGATTTGTGATATGATATGTTGTACCTCTGTATTCGGGCTGGGCTAAAAATAGGCAAAATTGATTAATTCAAGTTTTTGGTTTCGGATGATTTTTGAAATTGAAAATCGATTTTTTTATTTAACTTGCTCCGCCGCTGCTCCTCATGGGCTCCCATAGTTCATAGTGGGCTCCGCCCTCCTTGCATTGACTTTCCACAGAGAAACAAACACAACATGCCACGAGCAAGGGGTTTGTTCATAAAAAGTCACTGTCTCGTTAGTAGCTTGGTTCTGTAGTGTCAGACCTCGAACAAACCACCATCCGCTGCAAAGTTTGTTCAAAGGCTGTTGTAACTAAAGGCATCGGACCAAACCATTTATTTCAGCATCTCAAACAGACGCCTGGATCACAGTGGGACACTTGTCGTTCACTACAAGATGTATAGATCGTGGCAGCCCACACGTATCTGCTATAAAGCAGCCAACATTAGCGGAATCATTTAATTATTGTGTCCCGTATGAGAAGAAAGGGTCCTGGTGGACAGCTAATACAGATGCAGTCACGTTGCATATCGCTAAAGATATGCTGCTCGTATTTACAGTGGAAACGCCGGAAGTTCATCCACATGCAGAAAATGTCCGACCCTAGACTTGTGTTAGGAAGCCACAACGGGGCATGATGTCTCAAGCCAGAGTGTTTAATGCATGCAGATGTTTAATTTAGATTACATATCTTCAGGGATATAAAATACTTTTTTGTTAACAAAGGCACCAAAATAAAGGATTTTAATGAAAGTTATATTAACACTTTATCAATACCAATATGGATTCAATTTTTAGGCCATATCGCCCAGCCCTACTCTGTATATGGAATAAAAGACATTCATATTATGACAAGTGAATTGTTACAGAACTTATCTTATCCTGCAGGATGCAATGACATGCTGACACTTCTGGCCATAAGATGGAACCTGCAGAAATGTCAAAACCTGGCTACTGCACTTTCCCAGAGATACCATAAGGTAAACAGAAACAATATTATTTTCCAGCAATGGCCCAGTGTAGCTAAATGAAATGCACATGGGCTTGCCACACATGATAGTTATATTTGCATGACTTGAGTTGCATTCATGCACTGTACATGTTGTAATGACCTTTGCTTGTCATTTTAGACTTCTAACGCTCTACATATTCAGATGGGTGACCTGGAAACCCTGAAAGCCCAGCATCATCTGGATGAACAAACTGTGGAAGAATTTGTGCAAGAAGTGAAAGAATGGGCAGATGGTAAGAAAGTTAAACATTATCTGACATGGAGAAACATTTGTGTCGTTTGTGAAGTTGACACCGCCTGCACTCACTTTCACCAGGAAAAACTGACCATCAAGGCACACCACAAGCTTTGTGTAAGAAGATTGAGGCTATCACAACCAGCATCAAGACGAGATCTCAACTCCTGTACCGGAAAAATGGTGTGTTAATATTTTAGGCCTTTTCAGATCACAGTCTGAAATGTCTCCATACTCACTTTACAATAACAATGTGTATACAGTTCTATAAAGTAGTGTTTCATGTAGTGGACCCCCACCTCCCCCCTCAAAAAGTGAATTCTACAATATCAGAATAAATTGAGTTGCATTCAGTTATTATGAGTATATCTGTTATGATTAATCTGTTTGGCAAATGTATTGTCATTCTGTTGTGACAGTTGTAACTTAAACAAGGTCATGGACTTTGTATTTAAAAGATTTAATATGGATTTAATCTGTGGTTTTCAGACAGCAACAAAGGTCGAAATAGGATTCACAGAAAAATAAGGCAACAGAAGAGCACTTTGAAGGCCATGGTAGCAGAGTACAACAGTCTTGTTCCACCCAAACAAGCGGTGTGCATGGATAGCATTCTGGACACAGAACATCCCTGGCCTTGGCAAATTACACAGAGTGGTATGCATTTCATGTTCATTTCACTGTGCATATTCTTCAGTGGTGGAAGAAGTATCATATCCTTTACTTATAAGGATGAACTATATACAAAGTCAAAACACTAATACTACACAGTAAATATACTCTGATCACAAGTTAAATATTACTTCAGTAAAAGTATATAATTATAATCAGTGAAGTAAACTTAAAGTATTAAAAGGTGAAGTCCAATAATTGAAGTGAAGTAAAAAGTAAAATATTTTCCTCTGAGTTGTAGAGGAGTAGAAGAAGAAAGAAGCATACAGAGAGAAGTGCCACTTCAAATTTATACTTACTATAAGTACGGTACTTCAGTGAATACACATTTCATCATGTAGGTGTTCCAGTGGACATATTTGCATACTGACAAAGTATGCATATGTAAGACAGAAATGAAGCTACATGCTATGTCAATTACAGGCTCTGCTGATTTCAGCACAAAGAAGGAAGTCTTCGACAGGGTCATGGGTGTTTGAAGGCTTCAAGAGGAGAAGAAGATCCTTGTGAAAGAAATGAAGCAGCACTGGGAGTCTCTCAAAGCCCATGCCAGGGTCTTGTCTGAGTTGTCTCACCATCAGAGCGAAGACACCATGCAAAGTAAATGCAGCCTTGTACTTGAATTTTTTTATGAAAATGCGACCCTTGTGAATCATTCAAATCCGCTTTTTTTCCACCAATAGGTTTTAACAGACCAGGCGTTTATTTGGGACAGGCGTTTAATTCCCTCCTCACAAAAATCCGGGATGAAAATGTCACAAACTTCTCCCGCTTCTCTGTGAAATCTCTGGCATCCTTCTGCCAGAGAAGGTGTTGTGGCGGAGGAAACGATTCATCCAACCAGCACTCGCTGCAAACTCCTCATCTCTGCTGTCACTCACGGTGGAGGACAATTGTTTCTCCATCGCCCTGATCATTTTGCGGGACACTCTCTCGTGGCGTGCCCGTTTGCTGATAACTAATTTCCGCATGTTTATCTCAGGCTCCTCGCTAGCCTTCTTCCTCCCTCCAGCAGGCAGCCTGGCACTGTTGCTGTCCTCCTTGGACAGACGCTCAAGCTTTGTTTTATTTTTTCGCCAATCTCTAACTCTCTTGGGGTCGAAAGAGAAACGTCTAGCGGCTGCTTCTCCTGGGTTTTCCTCTGCATATTTTAAGACAAAGTTTGCTGCACCTGAGCCATGGTGTGATGACTGACAGACTTACACAACAACACCCTGACTTACATGTCACCCTGACTTACATTATAGACAGATTCAATATTTAAGTGTCATTTATCATCACAGTAAGAGCGTTATATACCAGCCCCCCCCCGCTACGGGTCCTTATAATTTCCTGCTTTCTTATCTTTGTCCAATCACATCCCTGTTTATTTCCTATGTTTCACCAAGTTATGTTTATACTGTGAAAGACTTGTTTACCTGACTAGTGACATGTTTTATCCCTTCTTAAGGACTTCTAACAGAGAAGGCATCAAAGGGTCACACCTGCCTCATCCGCAGAAGGCAGTGGGAAATGAAAGAACTGCAGCAGAAAACAAGAAAACACTACCTGCATGTGCTGTCGTCCGCAGATGACATAATGGACACCATTGAGAGTTTGGATGAGCTTGACATTAGCTCTGAAGATTCAGAGTCGGATGTAGATGCATTGTAATTAATTGTAATGCTCATGCTCAATGCCACCATGCTCTTAGCTCTAAGTGCAACTGTACTGTAAATATTTGACTGAATGTTTGACTATCAATTAAAATAACTTGTGCATTCAATGTCAGGTTTAAGTTGGACATGACAGTCGTACTTTTTTGTATTTGGTTGTTGTCATTTTATTAGTCGATAGTCAAAAGAAACTGAACTTATTGCTTGGTTTTGAAGTGTTTCATCGCTCATAAGTTTTGATTGTTGTACTGGGTTGTGGGAAGTTGTATTAAAGCTTTACACACACAACTTACACAAACCACTGTCCTGTACTGTCTTATCTTTGATGTTCAGCATCTTTTTAGGGGATTTTGTTTCCGGTTGATCTTTATTGTTTGATTAATAATTATTGTATAATTAAAGAAAAGCACAATGAAGCTACATTTCTGATTGAGTCCTTGAATGTTACTGCTGTTTGAGGTTGGACTTACTTTTTATTAAGTGTATATTTGAGCAATTCCCACATGTTTTCAGAGTACATGAATTCAGTATATGGCAAGAGGAAAGATTCAGAGGAAGGACACGTACATAGGATTTTCATTACAGTAACAGTGTTTTGATGTAATTATATAGTGTAACGTCAAACTGGACAAGGGTTGACTGTGTTAGCAAACCACATTTCAGCATCATATATGAACTCTTTCATCACATATAAATCAGCCTGACTTCTTCCATTAAACCAGACAGACAAACATGTACATTGATGGTTATGTAGGCTTAAGCAAGTAGTATATACTAGTAAATATAGTGGATGGCAGATTTTAGTGGAATAAAAATGACAATATTTCCTCTGAAGTGTAATGGTGTAAAAGCATAAAGTGACATGAAGGAAATATTTAAGTACAACTACAACTACTGTACTCAATTACAGTACTAAAGTTCTTAATTACATTCCACACATTGACACAGATTTTTTGCAGGTGTTGACAGTGCTACCTGTTGGAGAATGCTTTTTATTATTATTTTTGTGGTGCATCACTTGACTGCTCCTTTGAATATGTTTTAGTGGCAAAATGGGGCATGTGAGTGCTTTGCCGTGGGGGTATGGAATGTTGGCATGTGAAAAATAAGGTCTACACTAGCCCAAATCCCAAATTATGAATGTGATTAGGAAAAACATCAATACCTTGAAGGTTTTTACCAAACATATAATTGAAAATTTCAAAGACTTGAGTGCACCCAGGCTGGAGTCTTAAATGGTCTCAGAAACTACACCTGAAAGAGGCTGTCACCAAACAGGGGTGAAAATTAAACTTTGTCGTGGGACAAAATTAAAGACATTTTTGGAAAGGCCTTGACCTGGTGAGTAACATATGTCAGTGTGAAGATTCTAAGTGGCTCCTGCCGTGAGATATTGACCACTGAACCTTGACCTCAGTGCATATTGGAAGGCTTGTCATTCAGCAACAGAACAGGCTACAGACATGGGACTAACTATTTTAGAGAGCTCTTGACTTCACCTATGTGACTATACCCATATGGGTATAGTCACTAAGTGGGGGCACTGTCAATTATGATAAAAATAAATTTTCACCAATTTAACAATTAAATATTTAAAATCTGATCACACAAATGTATTTCCCACCCCTTTAAATCTGTCAGTGTACTCTTAATTTAGTATTTAAAACTTTGATTTCTAGGAAATATACAATTTTTTTTTAAATAAACTACAATTCCCTTGTGCTCCGCCATGCAGCTTGATACAAATCAGCACCATGTTTGTAGTTCTTCTGGTTTGCAAAGTACTGTTGAGAATAGGGTTGTAAAAAGATATATCTAATATATTTATCAAATATTAAGTGCAGCCGAACTGGTGATTACACTTCATCTAGTTGATTGATGTAACATAAAAGTAGAGATGTTGGTCTATTTCAGATATTCTAACTGTTATTCTATAAATGTGGGTTTGGGTTAGCTAATTCTTCCGGTTTGCAAAGTAGGGTTGTAAATAGGGTCGCAATAGCATACATCTACTGAATTCATCAATCATTTGGTAAAGCTGAGCTAGTGATTACACTTCATCTAAATGATCGATGTTTAGAAAAAGCAAAGATGTTTATTTCAGATCTTCTTTTACATCCGCTTTATACAATGCAACAACGTGGTCATAGTTCTTCCGGTTTGCAAAGTACGGTCGTGAATTGGGTCTTAAAAAGATATTTCTGATAAATATATAAAATATCTAGTATAGCCGAACTAGTAATTACACTGCATCTGGACGATCTATATTTAAAAAAAAAAAAATACAAACCACACACACAGACACACACCGTGTAACATTTGAATAAATGTTGGCATTGTTTTATGCCAGGCATGAGTTTGGGCAGCCCATCAAGCGGCACTGAGGTCCTGGGGGTGTGTCCGCGGGAATGGTTTTTCAGGTGCTGAGTGCTGTGTGCGTTGCGTGTGCTGATGGTTAGCAAGAATAAAGAACCATGGCTCAAGACCTAGTCTATTTATTTTACAGCACAACTGCGACACACCGTTCATTTAACCGACTATCCTCTGACCCACTGTGGCCAGAACTCTGGAATACTAACGGGAAATTGGCCTTCAGGATGAATGAATGAATGAATGAATGAATGAAACGTCTAGTGTAAACTCTGATACACACACATTCCCGGCATATTGTTCATTATTATTATTTTCATATTGTTGCTTCAGTTTGGTTCAACTTCCGGACCTTGATTTGCACAATAAAATGTTGTTGACATGATTGCTTTTGCACTATGTTATGGTATCATGTTGTTTTGTTACCTGTAACGTAGTATTGCACAATGTGCTTTGGTAGTACTGTTTCAATATGGTCATCTCTCTTTGACTTGAATGGCAGCTGTAGGAGCGTACGGAGTCTATTTTGTCTAGATCATCAATACTACTCACTTAGCAGTTGCTTAGCAACTAAAGTAAACATAACAGTCAAGTCGAAATAATTTTTGTGTTCTAAATATTTGGGTCTGAGACAAAGAAATCATCCAAAACATTAACATCAATTAAGTTATATTCTTTATTTGTTTAACTGGGGATTAATATGGAGTGGGTGTGGCACAGATGACCTTTTTAGTTCCTGTCAATGTTTTCCTTTTTTCTGTTTGCTTTTTTGACTTATATAACTGTAGCTACAGGCTACAGTAATGTTTAATTACTGTTATTATATATATATATATGTATATAAACACGTTTTTGATGTACAGTGCAAGCGACAAGAGGTGACGTCATTCACTGTGTCTCGTTCGCGTTATTTAGTACTCAGACTGTCCTTGCGCGGGTAGCTAGAAGAAGAGAAGGAAGAATCAGGTAAGAAAGACAGTCAATGTTTTGAGTGTGTACTTACAAATGTAAACTATAAAACAATATATATGTATGTTTAGAGATGCAGCAATTACTTTTTTGCTACTTTTGTGCTACATACATAGCTATAGCTAATGCATGGTATTTTATGCACATTATGCTAGTTAATAGATTACTGGTATGCACTATCTAGCTTGCTAGCTAAATTTAGACAGCCCTTTGCACTGAGTTGTAACTTAGTTATTTTTATGTGTCACTCTGATTTGCTTTTCCATTCACCTTACTCTCTAAGAAATGACCAAGCCCAAAACCAGAAGCTGCCCCAACTGTGGAGCAAGCAACAATGCCAGCCGGAAAACCTGCATGAGCTGCTATGCTTGCCTCAAAAAAGAAAATCTTTTAAGGAAAAAGAAAAGGCAGTGAGGACAGGCGACTGGGTGAGAACACCCTGAAACATAGGAATGGGGCCAGAGTTGTGGCCTCAGCCCATGTGACTGTAAGTACTTCATCAAATTTTCTTTTAATTCATTATGAGTGGCTGTAGGTTGTCAGGTGCAGTGTAGATCCACTGAAAATGTTCAATATAATTGAATTTGATGTGTGTGCAGTTGTTAAAATTGCATCAGATTTGCAGTCCATAGTATTCGCATAACATAATGCCGCCACACACATATGAACCACCCCTAACCTTAAATTTAGCTAATGATTCAAAATGTGTTGCCTAATTTGTGACATTCGGGCTTGGTCCATATAGCATTTTTTTCTGAACAATAGCATCTTTTTTCAGTTTTTACCAATGAGGAGAGAGCCAGGCCAAGTGACTTCAGGTGCATCTGAAATTAGTGGTGATACACTAGCTACAGTGTAAGCTGCCAACAGCAATTACAGTAGTGTATCATGATCCAGAGTGTGGTCCCAGATGAACATCTTTTATGCTGGAACACAGAAGAAAAAAGTTTCAAACAGTAGTACGTTAAAACAGGGTGTCATTCTTTTTCAGCAACAGTGTGCTTTATGAATCAGAAGGACACCCATTCCCTCAAACTCCAGTCATCAGAGGAATAATTGCTAAATACTATGACCAGTGTAATGCAAACACTTGTATATCATTAATTACTAAACTCTGTGACCATGTATGAGGTGGGATACATTAGAATTCTGAATAAAATAGTGTTTGTCTGAAATAATCATATAATCAATCAATTTATCTCCTTTATATTTCTACTTCTATTATTATAGTAACTATTTAATGGAAAAGGTGATGCGTTCATGCTGTGACACTCTGAACCATCCTGAACCATCCAGACATTTCCTGAGATGAAGATTTCTTTTTGTTGAGCTGTTGCACATGATAATGTTCAACTGTGATTAGCACAGCTGTTTCAGAGCTATGAGACCAGTGATGTGACTGGCTGGAAGAGTATTTAATAATCACCACATGCCGACCTATATTAATCCTCATCCAATTCTTTTGCACATTGAGTTGCTGGTAAGCATGAAGATGCCATGCCATGCACCAGTCCATGTGCCAGACCCCCTTATACTTGTTATTTAATATGCAAATTTGAACTGAACAAATTTGCCTGGACAAAGTGTATGTGTGATAAAGCTTTTTGTTCTTTCAGCAAAATAGGTTTTTGTGGGCAGGACATCACCCTGGTAACTACAAAGAAATGGAGGGAAAACTTGTTCTGCGAGTGTCCTGAGCTTAATTGATATTTCAGACAGAAACTATTATAGCATTTGTGTCTCTCAACGCACAACTGCTTCATCCCAGTGCTCCACAGAACCCTGTGCACACTTTTCTGGTAGAAAAAAATGCCATTTGGACACACACTTACAGGTCATTTCTCAAGAAACCCTTGAAGAAAATTGTAGACATTAGCAAACACTGGTGTAGACATAACATTCAAATAAAGTGAAAAAATGTAACATGTCAGTTTGCAATAGTAGCCATGTTAACATTTTGTGTAATTTATTGTGTACATTTCAGGTGAGCAAGCTTGCTGCCTTGGGGTACAACCCAATTTTATTCATTGGGAAGAAGAAGCAGGGGGTGAGCTCAGTCACTGCTGAGGTGATAACCCACATGTGCCCTGGAGGGGACGGGCCCGCAAAGCCATTTCTTGAAAAAATGAGTAGGGCATATGAGTACCTTGTGAAAAGTAAGGCAAACATCTGTTATTATTATCTGATTTATGCTTTGGGATGTGCTGTCATTGTGACTGATATGCTGACATATTTTATTTCAGATTCTCAAACATCTCAGTCTCCAGAGGATTCCAGCCACACAACTCCACTGCCCACAACCTCCCAACCCTTTTCATCTCCTCATTCCCCAGACCCCTCCACCTTTCTCCCTCCATCTGTTTCACATCCCCAAATAGACTCTGAGGAGGAGACTTATACCTTGACCCTGATCCCTGTCGAGGCTCCATCGTCCTCTCAGGAAAATATGAATGAAAGTAAGTATTAGCATAAATCACGTTTTGCCATATTTTAAGTAATGTGTCTAACGTCATCCACCTCTCTCACAGGTGTGTCTGCACCGTGCTCCCCCTCTCCCGGACCTACTATCCCTCTGACCAGTGGCACAGGTGAAGGGAGGAAACTGAAGAGGAAGACGGGTATGTTTTGTTTTTGTGGTACAGACTACTCTTCAAATTAAATGTGCAATGCCACTCCTTGATTGCAGCATGATATTATTTTGACATGTGCATGTAGGCATGTAGACACAATGAACCAGATACATTCAAAGAGCGATGCAAACAAAAGACTCTTTGTGAACAGATTATTTTCTTCTGTTCCTTCTTATTATCAGTAACAATAAAAATATAAAGGGTTACTCACTAACTTGTCATTATCTACATGTATAAAAGAAATTATTCATGAGATAAAACAAAAAACTCATTTGAACACAAATAGAACAAGATACAGCTCAACTCTACTCTTGTGTTCTCACTTTTAGCTCCTCTAATTGTTTTTCCACTTTGGATAGTACTCCCTCAATGTAGGCAGAAGCCTCTTTCACACTGCCATTTGCATGCGGGGATCCTGCACCAATTCTCCACACCCTACTCTGTGTGAAAGTTTCAGATCCAGAGAGGAGGGAAATTTGGCTCCGGCTTTGATCCGCCTCTGGAGGTAGTATCAGGGCCACATTAGTGTTGAGCCCTCCCAGTGTGAATGGATAATCCGGAGGCGCGGAGCGAGGGCGTGTCGGTCTGACAGTCTGATAACTGCACAGGTCCTTCACTCAACTAAATACAGAGAAATGTCCCACAAAGCAACGTTACAGGACAGAACAAAAGTAACGTAGTAACTGTAACTGTCTCTGGTAACTTATATGAGGAAAACAAATACCACAGCTGTACGTGGAGAAGCATCTGTCCTCCCTCCTGTCCTCCCACCTGTCCTACCGGACTCTCCGGACCGAGACTTCAGTGAACTTACCCCCAGAAAACAGCCTCCGTCCCCACGAGTGAGGGAGTCAGACAGCATTGTTACTGATGGTGATAATGTGTAATTATGTAATTTAGTCACTTTCCAGGATGTTTGGTGGGTCAGGATCTCGATCACTACACATTACAACAGCATCTATATGATTATAAACTGTCTGCGGGTTTAAATAGACAAGGGGAACACCTGGGAAACACCTACGTCATCAACATGACGTGTACCGTCACGCCTCTTTAGGAGCCGCAGCGCTGCTTTATGTGTGAATTACACACGTGAAGGCGGAGATGCTTCGCTCTGTGTGAATCACCATCGGCGGAGAATTGCTGAACCACCGCTCCGAAGATAATGCGGAGAGGCTGTTTAAAGAACGGCTAGAGGTGATTCAGATTTAGTTCTAATGAAGTTAGAAACAACAGATAGTTTTGCTTTGGTCTTGAGAAGCTGCAGCCTTTATTTACTGACAAACTCGAAGCTATACTGTACATTTACAGCCACATTGACAACTTCACTCCTCCACTCATTTGCCTGTCTCTCTCTCACACCACCTTTTAGCATCAGCTCAGCTCGCTTGGAAAAAAATTAAAGAACAGTAAGTATCTTCTACTTACTGTTCTTTGATTTTTTTTTCCATTGATGATAGAAGGTCATAGGTGGTTCACCCAGGGTGAGGCTCGGCCATTGCACTCTGACTCTGCTGACCCCTGTGAATTCCCCAAATGTGGGAAACTCGACTGCAAGATTTCTGGTAGTGGGGGACTGCTTTTTTTTGGTTCTTCTTGAATTTCCCTCCGAATCAATTGAGTTTAATTAATTTAATTCAATCTATATATTTATCGAATCTAGCCATACCATGCAGTGGAAATGCAACTCTATTCACCTGGGGGATGTCGAAGTCTGTTTCTTAATTTCATCTCCTTCTTCTTTCTTCTTCTTTTCTATTTTTTGCATCATTTTAGGCTGCCGAAAATGTTCTAAACAGAAAATATTTCAATATAATGAAATAAAAGAAAAACGAGTAAAGGAGGTAAGACATTGTAATTGAGTTACAGTTCATTTAACAGTTCATTTACCAGTGGTTGCTGAAATGGCTAACACTTCTTTTTGTCTGTGTTCGTGTGTGTGTGTGCGCAGGGAAGAGAAGAGGTAAAGGTGAGCTGGCTGCCTTGTTCCTCATGGTAAGAGCTCGGAACTTTAATCCACATTCACTGATTTTAAAGCTGTTAGCTTTTTTACAGTATGCTTTATAAATATATGGATTTAGTTCCATACTAGTTCAGTACCAGGCTTCTGAAAAAGTCATTTGTTGTTTTATGGTACCCCAATGATGTAAAATAATATTGTAGTATATGCAATGATCTTACACCTGTTTGCATGTGTGGTCTTTTTTTCAGTGGCAAAACTTGGGAGGAAACCTGGGAGCCTGCCAGCAACTTCCACTAGTTTAAATCTCTTTGTGTGTCTTTAAGACACCTGTATTTTGAATGTTGTTCTTTTCTCATGTTTACAGTCAGGTAACTCAATATGCATGAGTAAAAATAAAGATTTGAAAGATGTTTTCATTACAGTTTGAATGTTTCCTTCACACAAACAGTCTCCTTTAATGTTTTAATTATGCCATGTGTGTGTGTGTGTGTGTGTGTGTGTGTGTGTCATATATACCATAAGCAATGAAAAAATAAATCTGGGTTGTGTAAAAACATTAGTATGTACAGAATGTAGGAGGATGTATGCAGGAGTATATGCAGTCAGGTGAGTGAAAAGACTAAAAAAGACTAAAAAAAAAAGACTAAAGAATAAATATGTTGATGTAGCATCAACTCAAATTACACCACCGTTGCAGTTAGTGTCCGTGACGTGGCACGTTAATTAAACTTGATTTCAACATTAGACTATTTCTCGAATTGTTGACTTATGCTGTAGGCAGCCACTTCACTTTTGGGAAGCTGTCTTATCGTCCACAAAGATTTTCTGACATAAAAAATCATTACAATCTGCCCCAATTATATGAAACGTTGCTACGTTATATGAAACGTTAGACACTTTCTGTTTCCCAAAGGTGCGTGATCTCCTCGCTCCCGATCTCCAAACCTCATTTAAGTGGTGTGAACGTTATATAGATGAATGAAAGCAGAGTGGGTTGTACCAGAGACGAGTTCAAAAACTGATTTAAGTTTTAGTTCAGTTCTTAGTGATCATATTTGGTGAAACAGACCGACAATTCAGCACCATAGACAGTTCAGCACTGTCAAATCTCTCAAGTTTCTTCTCTCTGCTTGATTTGTCTGAAAAACATAGTTTCATAGCCCGAATGTTAAAAAGATTTGTGTCTTGTGAAAAGCGAGTCCAATAATTATTTATGTGACTGATGGAAAAAAAAGTCATAATCTGAGCTCACGTTCACTTCTCCCATAGAATCAACACAATCAGGACCTGCTACAGGTCTCCTAAAGGGGAGTTTAGTGAGGTTAAATATTAATATAAACATATTAATATGAATATTAACATATTCATATTACTATTAACATATTCATATTTCATATTTAATTATATAGTTTAACGGCACTTGCAGTGGCTAAACCACCGTGTCACAGATACAGGAAATGACTCCAACGACTCTCGTCCAAGGAATAAAAATTAAACACATTTATTGAAGCATGATTGCGCTTGTAAAATCACGTGATTTAAAGAATAAAATATGCATTCATCGATACAGAATATTAATTTATAATACGCTTGCGTTTCTCTTCTGGCTTTATTTTGAAATTGTAACCGGACGTTACTTATTTATTCCCCCAGTTTAGTCCAGCCGGTCGCTGGAAATGTGTTGTTGCTAACTTGACAGTGCCGAGTCTAATTGTGCAACTAACTAACTTTATGATTTTTTATCCTAATAATGTTGGAACATGACTTGTATTTATTAAATATGAAGAAACCACTAGAGTCTTTAGTGGTAGTATTACTCTTGCTCATAAAATCTGAAACGCTTTATTTTGAAAGTGTAACCGGAGGTTGCATATTTATTTTCCTAATTCAGTCCACCCGGACGTGGGTACATGCGTTGTTGCTAACTTGACAGTGCCACGGTCTCATATCGAACATCCCTCGCGTCCAAAAGTGACGCTAGAAGGGTACCTACAGCGTCACTTTTTGAAGCGTAGGGCCACTGACCAAGCTGCAGTTTTTGACGCGTTGGGAATGAGAACGTGTTGCTGCAGCAGGAGCAGAAACGAAGACAAAAATGTCCCCATAAGGAATGAATGGGAGAATGCCCCCCCAAACTCCTGCGATTCTTGAGAAAACTATCATAGGTATCGCCAAAACATGCTATATGGTGAGTAACAGGAGACATTGCTTAACGCACTCATGTCATTTATATTTCTGTAAAGTGCATAATGAGGACACAGGAGCGAGAGACAAAACATGTACCATCTGCGATCCTCCAGAAATTTCGGCTCAAAATTAACATTGCGGCTTATGGGGAACATTCAGGAGTGCTTGTCGCTCTCAGGCTTCTAAATCCAAAACCGTAAGTCCTACAACTGAAATGAGACCATCAGCTGGAACCCAACAAGATTTCCTACATTTATATGCCTATATTGTCTATGTCAAGTACAAGATGTGGGATCCAAATCAAGCTGAAGAAAAAAAAAAATCCCGTTTTCGGAGCTGTACACACCCATTATAAACTCAGAAGACGGGCTTAAAATCCTTAAAACTAAAACTGCGACCATTTCAAAACCGTACAAGATTTTTAAAAACTGAATACAAGGTCAATAGTTCAAGGTTTTGTGATTCATTTAAAGTTTGAATGGTGTCTCTCGCTCAACGTATGAGGAACAAGAAGAGGTTGAAAGTCGATGAGTTTTGAAGAGAATTTGAAGATTTTCCCATCTGCTGCAATGTTAAATTATTTTTGGGAAAAGCTGAATAGCTGAAAAAGTTGAAACGTTGAAAAGTTGAAAAGAAGAGGGTTGAAAGAGCTGAAAAAGCTGAACATTTGAATATTTGAATGGTTTGAATAGCTGAAGGTATGCTGAAGTTATAGCAGAATGAAATTTGAAAAAATCCCTATAAGGATGAATGGGGAAAATTTTGCATTAAAAGCTTAATATTTCCAAAAGTATAAAAGATTGAAACGAGAAAAATACACGCCATCATGTCCTTAAAAAGCTGAACATTTTGATATTTGAATGGTTTGAATAGCTCAAGGTTTGAAGGAGGAGAAGAGTGCTGAAAAACGTACGGAAGCAGGAATAATAATAAACCCCAGAAGAACAATAGTGCGAATGCTGAGTCAGCATTCACACTAATAAATTCCATGAGGACAATAGTGTGAATGCTTGCAGGATTCACACTAATAATAACTTTAACTAGACAATTCCCCGCCGGGAAATCGCGAGAGTGGGCTGTGCGCTTTGCCCCGTGACGAAAAAGCAAACATGGCATCAGCAAAGTTTCCTCACCATCAAGCGGGAAAGGCCTTAAGGAACACACAGATCAAGTTTTGTGGTCCTAGCTTCAGAAATGTGGAAATGGCAGCGAGTTAAAAAAGGGTGCAGCTTTGAGATTCCTCCTCCCGATTTACATTGGAGTAAATGGAGCATTTGAGAGCTACTCTTGTTGGTTAGCGGTCGATAATTCAAAAACAGTAAATCCTACCGATAAAGTAGACACACTGGGAGAAAGAAGACAAGTGTGGCTACAACTCTGGAAAATATCACTGTTTTTGAGCCTAATTTGTGGCCAGGATTGTCATGGAAAGAGAAAATTTCTGAGCAAATTTTTGGATCCCTCTCACTCTGTCAGTTGGCCCTCTCCACTCTGCTGCACGAACATTCCGCCATACACATACGCAGATTTGCGACTGTTTTGACCTCGCCCCATTCATTCCTTATGGGAAATACTACACTAATAAATTCCGGAAGAACAATAGTGTATTAGTGTGAATGCTGCAGGCATTCACACTAATAACACTGAATGCTGCAAGCATTCACACTAATAAACGAGAAGAACAATAGTGTGAATGCTTGCAGCATTCACACTAATACACTTCGGAATAACAATAGTGTGAAAGCATTCACACTAATAAAGAATTTTTTAAGGCAAAGAACATATGTTGTGAATGCCTTCTACATTCACAACCAATTACTTTAAATGATAAATATACTATATTTTATACTACACAGTATTATATTATAACAGTTTATTCCTCAAAACAAAGAATTACTATGACACAATAAATATACAACACAAGTAAAAATAACATTAACTTCATCAAATGTACAGGATTTTATCAACATCTGAATGCACTTTATTACCAAAAGCTTGGTAAGAAGATTACTAAAATGCTTCCTTTTCCATTTAATCAAGGCAGGTTGTAAAAGTGTATGATACATTGAAGTATGATATTTTTCTAACTACATAAAAAAACATCACATTATCAGACAAACAAACACAAGGAGAAATGTGTTTTTCGGTGGACAGAGGGAGTATTAAATACTAGTCACAAACAAACAAGTAGATAGATAAGAAATACAGCTTTCAGCTTGTGTTAATGTTCTTGCATAAAAACAGAAAAACTAAAAAAACAAACAAACACCATTTATTTTTAAATCCCAAAATCATGAGTGTAAAAATCTGACCCCTGTCAAGGCTCTGAGCATGACAGGACAGTTCACGGGAGAGAAAAATGGCTGGGGCGCCGTTTAGCTCGGTTGGTAGAGCGTGCGCCCCACGTGCTGAGGCTCTGCAGTGGACCTCGGTTCGACTCCCTGCCTGGCTCTCTTTGCTGCGTGTCACTCCCCCTCTCTCTCTCCTTGTTTCCTGTCATATCTTCAGCTGACCTATCAATAAGGCCAAAAAAATATATTAGAAAACAAAGAAAAATGGTTACTGTTCGCGCCGCGACACAACAAAGGCCAAGGCTTGCGCAGTTAGAATCTAGCTTGGCCTAATCTTTTAGCTTTTGACTCAGAGTTCTTATATACAAACAGGTCGACCATAAACAATCAGTCTTCCCAAAATCACGAGACACTTATGTCTAGCTTCAGTAATCTCACTTTTGTTAACGGTGTACAGATGTTAGCACAGTTAACGCAGTTAGAAATCTGACCCCTGTTAAGGATCTATGCATGACAGGACAGTTCACGGGAGAGAAAAACGGCTGGGGCGCCGTTTAGCTCGGTTGGTAGAGCGTGCGCCCCATGTGCTGAGGCTCTGCAGCAGACCTGGGTTCGACTCTCAGCCTGGGTCCCTTTGCTGCGTGTCACTCCCCCTCTCTCTCTCCTTGTTTCCTGTCATATCTTCAGCTGACCTATCAATAAAGCCATAAAAAGGCCAAAAAAATATATTAGAAAAGAAAAATGGTTACTGTTCGCGCCACGACAGAACAAAGGCCAAGGCTTGCGCAGCTAGAATCTAGCTTGGCCTAATGTTTTAGCTTTTGACTCAGAGTTCTTATATACAAACAGGTCGACCATAAACAATCAGTCTTCCCAAAATCACGAGACGCTTATGTCTAGCTTCAGTAATCTCACTTTTTTAACGGTGTACAGATGTTAGCACAGTTAACGCAGTTAGAAATCTGACCCCTGTTAAGGATCTATGCATGACAGGACAGTTCATGGGAGAGAAAAATGGCTACCGTTCGCGTCGCGACAGAACAAAGGCCAAGGCTTGCGCAGTTAGAATCTAGCTTGGCCTAATGTTTTAGCTTTTGACTCAGAGTTCTTATATACAAAACAGGTCGACCATAAACAATCAGTCTTCCCAAAATCACGAGACAGTAATGTCTGGCTTCAATAATCTCACTTTTGTTAAAGGTGTACGGATGTTAGCACAGATAGCTTTTCGCTCCAGTTAATGTTTCTCTATAGAA
Organism: Sparus aurata; assembly: GCF_900880675.1. Classification (NCBI taxonomy): domain Eukaryota; kingdom Metazoa; phylum Chordata; class Actinopteri; order Spariformes; family Sparidae; genus Sparus; species Sparus aurata. Next base: position 104,514 of record NW_022045129.1, on the reverse strand, counting down.
AAAGCTAAGTCACCGCTGTTGGTTTAGAGCGCGGCCTGTATACCAGAGCCGAGTAGCGCCGTTAGCTCGTCTAAATAATGTTGTATTGAAAAAGACTGACGAAGCCCCGTTACTGTTAGCTAGACAGTAGGGATGCAACGGTACTCGGTAAAATACCGAACCGTTCGGTACGACCTGCACGGGACAATATCGTCGCTGTCGGGCGGAAACCTCCTATGTCCAAATTTGGCCAATTTCATTTTTTTTCACAAATCCATACTATTGGTCATTCTTCTGGTCAGTCTGTTATTTTATAAATTATTAACCAATCTAAAGTGTTGAAAAAAGCGTGAGAGCAAATCTCTTAACTCCATTGGCCACTTTAACTGTCGGAGAAGCCTCGTAACTCCACCCACCTCTTCTTCTACTGTTCTACCACTCTGCGGGAGCCGCTCGGCATTATGTCTTATTTTCTCAAGATGGAAAGTCACAACGATCAGGAAATCCTCGTCGAGCAACACGTCCTTTAAGGTAAATGTCCTCAAAACACTTGTTATTCATGATTCAAGTATGTGTATCACTTATATGCCAAACAGTTTTATCTCGATCTTGAAGTAATGTATCGTTTCTGAGGATGCTATATTTTTCTTTATGCTAGGTCTAGCTTCGGACGGTAGCTAACTTGTTGATTAAAATCATCCATGGTTTTGTTTCTGACGAGGATGATGAATCTATGCACAAACACTGCCTGCCGTTGACTTAGTTAGCTACTGTGCATTAGTTTTGTCGTCATGTTTGGGGAGAGAGCTCATGTGATTTTCGTGGGGCAAAACACTGGAACGGCCAAGACGGTCATTTTGACCGTTTTCAAATTTATATGTGCAACTTTGCCGAATGAAAAAATGCAATAGGCTGTTACATGACTTTTCCTAAAAGTGTCTGTATTTTAATTTAGAATAGTCTCTTTATTAATTACACATATGACATATCTCATTCATGCACGTTTGTGTGTGTATTTTAAAGTTGGTGAAAATGAAGAGGACTCTGATGCAGAGAGTTCGTGCTCAGGTGCTGAGGAAGACGCCCCTCCAAGGAAAAGACTGAGAGAAACACCTGGAAGAAAGTCATCAACACACACAGAGCCTCACAGAAACATGCACACAGACACATAGACAAGTGCTCACCCTGCTCACAAACACAATACTCAGTGATGGGCTTAGTAAAGCAAGCTCAACTATGATTGTATGTGTATAAAATTATTATATCAGTTATTGATGTATTTTAAATATCTACTGCTGTTACTATTAGTAGGTGTATTACTAGGCTTATTATACATGTGCATTGAAGTTTTAATGTTTTAATGTTTTGGGTATCACCATTAAATTATTGTTTTTATTATTGTTTTACTGACTCCTGACTTCTAGACTACGCCTCTCTTGGCACTGTACATGTAAAAAAAAAAGGGCCGTCTACTGTCTACTTTGGTTAACTGTCTGTTTTTTTAGACAATAACGAGTGAAAATAGTTAGGTAAGATACATTTGAGTAGGCCTGATTTGTTAAAAATTGATAGCTGGAATGCTTCGGTGCAGCCACGGAGGTAAGTTTGCGTGCAGATTAATTAATAAGCTCATCGTTTTTTTGTATTGCATCACTCATAGCTCTTAAACCTTTAAAATAGAGTTTAGGGAGATGTATGTAACCACAGTCATTAGCTTTGGTTAACTATTAAAGCCTTTTCTCTTGTCAAAAGGCTCAACACGACCGCCGACTTTTGTTTGCGTGAGGATTACTTTCCGCCTATTAATTTCCGCCTCGTCATTTTATTGTGGTATTGCATCACTCAAAGCTCTTAAACGTTTAAAATAGAGTTTACGAAGATGTATGTAACTACAATCATTAGCTTTGATTAGCTCTTAATGCCTTGTCTCGTCAAAAGGCTCAACGTGACAGCAGACTGTGATGAACACGGCTGGCAGCAGCAACGTCTGTGTCCGTACCATTCATATCAATGACAGCGTAACCTCCTATCTCCCTGCTCCAAAATCATAAACCTCGTATCTCCGATTAAACATGATTTGGGGGAAATGTTGTGTTAATGTTGGTACATAACAGTATATGATAGCAATATAAGGTAGAATACCAACTTTAACAATATAATGTTTAATAACTCAAAAAATATACCGTTTTTTTAATTTCCTGAAAAATAGTGGTTTTGGAGATAAGAGGATTCCACCCGACAGCGACGATATGCTTTTATGTCCCGCGGGATTTATGTTCTAATAATTTTGCATTGGGCTTTACTGTTACACAGGCGTGTGTGTGAGCGTGTGTGCCTTTAAGGCAGCAGGCCCGCCCCCGCAAGTCAATGTCCAATCGCCTCCGCTCACTCACAGTGACCAACCTATCACACTTTGGCCGGTTGGCTGCAGCTCATAGAAGCAGGAAATGAAAGAAAACAAGCAGGCATGGCTAGCGGTAGCGGAGAAGTTGAGAGAGAACAGTTTGAAGAAGCACCAGGTTTATTCAAATCATCGGTGTGGGAGCATTTTGGTTTTGCTGTTGAATACACCGACAAGGGAGTGAAAACAGTTAACAGTCTGTAAATGCTGCTTGAGACATGTCCCATACTCAAACGGAAACACAAGCAATATGGGCAGCGTAACCATCCTGATATTACGCTTTCTGAACACAGGACAGTCAAGCGCCCCGGAAAGGTAACGGCAGCAAAACAACTGTCCATAGAGAATGTTTTTCAACAGACCTACTGTGCCACCTCGGATAAATACAAGAAAATAACCCGAGCAGTGGGAGCGTTTATAGCCAAAGATTTGCAGCCCTTTTCTGTGGTCGAAGATGAGGGTTTTCGCCACTTGGTGAAAACACTCGACCCGCGTTATGTTGTGCCCAGCCATACACATTTCAGCGACGTCATAATTCCCGACCTCTATGACAAAGCTCGCAAAGGCATTGAAAAAGATTTGGCTCAAACACAAAGCCTAGCACTGACTACAGATAGTTGGACCTCGAGATCAACAGAAAGTTACTTGACTGTGACGGTCCACTATATGTTGGATTGGCAAATGAAGAGCGCAGTACTGCAGACACGCCCGTTGTATGAAAGCCATACAAGTGCGCACTTGGCAAAGGAATTAAAAAATGTAGTGACTGATTGGAAGTTGGAGCGGCCAAATACGACCATACCAGTAGCCACAGATAACGCACCAAATATTGTCAATGCAGTCAATGAAACAGACGGACTGGGACCTCAGATAGGCTGTTTTGCTCACACTGTAAACCTGGCAGCCAAGAAGACAGTGTCAATCAACGGGGTGTCACGCCTCCTTGGGAAAGATTGGAAAGTTGTCACCTTTTTCCACGAAAGCACAACAGCCCACAATGCACTGACTGTAAAACAAGAGATGTTAAACCTGCCTAAGCACAAGGTAATCCACGATGTCACCACTCAGTGGAACACAGCACACGACATGTTGGCACGATATGTAGAACAGCAGCCTGCCATCTACTCTGCATTAACAATGGACAAAACACTGAGGAGTCACATAAACAAGGACATGGCAATATTGACTGACGATGAACAAAAAATGGCAGAACAACTGATTTAAGTACTAAAACCACTGAAAACTGTAACAACTCTGATGAGCAGTGAGACCACTCCCACCATATCAGTGATCCTCCCTTTGAAGGAAATGATCCTCAAATCCATGGCACCAGCTGATGAAGACAGTACAGCAATAAAAGAAGCCAAAGAAGCAATTACACGGGACCTGGAAAAAAGGTACACAGACCCTGATCTCCAGAAGTACCTCCAAAAAGCCACAGCCCTGGATCCCAGGTTTAAATCCCTGCCTTCCCTTGATGAACACTTCCTTGTCAGACTCTACAGGGATCTCGCCACATAAATCCAGGAGAATGAACCTCAGGTATTATTTGATTATCATTTTTTTTGTGATTTTATGATTGCATATTTAATTATTACTTTTAAAAATTGTCAATTCATATAAATCATATACATTCCACATTTGTATCTGTCAAAAGCTAGAGATACTCTCCACTGATCATTTAAGTTGAGTTCATTGAAGCAGTGACATGTATGGCTTTTATTACAGTGTACTGTATCTTATACATTTGTAATTGTTCTTGCAGAGTCAAGCAGAGACAATGCCATCCACAGAGGGACAAGAGCCATCCTCCTCCCCTCCAAAGAAGAAAACAGCCATGGCAGAGCTTTTTGGTGATGTTTTCAAAAAACATGAACAAGTGGTCAGGCCCCTTGTCAAGATAATTGAGGATGAAGTTGCTTCATACTGGTCAGCATACTCCATTGATGTTGATGCTGATCCTTTCATGTGGTCGAAGACAAATGAGAGCAAATTCCCCCATGTTGCAAAAGTTGCACAACGTCACCTCTGTGTCCTGGGAACTTCAGTTCCTAGTGAGAGAATTTTCTCCACTGCAAGGGACATTGTAAGTGCAACCCGCTCTCGCCTTGCTGCAGACAATGTTGACAGGCTTATCTTCTTAAAAAAAAAAATCACAATAGCAGAGGAAGAAATAGCTCATGCCAATGTTGGCAAATTGATATTGATACTTTACATCCTGAATGTAGCCTCTTATGTTCATTTAAAATAGGCAAAGCACGAGGTATATCTGAATCTCTGTGAATTTATGTTTCCCCCAATTTGTCATGGATTAAGTGCACTTTTTCTTTTGAAATTGTTTACCTCTCTTTTTATACTACTACTTAGTGTGCACTAGAAGTAAAGTCTAAAATGCACTTTAACAGTGTTTTTTGTTTACATTTTTGTGTGTTTTAATTTTTTATACATATTTTATGCTATGGTGTAATATTAGTAGGCAAGGAAACAAAGGCAAGTCTACAGTACTATTTGAGTTTATTGAAGTGTTGTGCTTGGTAACTAACTGTTTACTTGAAGTATTATGTTATTCAGCACTGGAATTGTTTGGAACTTGTTCTGAGAAGCAAAATAAATGAATCATTTGAGGGAAATGAAATGTCTCTTTATGCACAAAACACATATCGAAACCGTACCGAACCTGTACCGAAACCGTGACACAAAAACTGAGGTACGGACCGTACCGTGAGCCACCTGTACCATTGCACCCCTACTAGACAGACATATTCTATACTTATGGAGCCCTACAGCTTTGCTAGACGGTGTTGGCCCGGAGCTACTGGCTCCGAGTTGCCAAGCTAATGGAAGGCCCGCTAATAACTAACGTTAGCTGTTAGTTTGGCTACTCGGTAATCCGGAGCCAAGTACCGGATTAATAATGCTGAAACAGACCGACCATAAACAATAACATTCATTTTTCCGAAATCATGAGTAATCGTGATCATGGTAGAGATACTAATATCTAGCTTCAATATCCACAAATCCACTTTTATCAAGGATTTCAGTATGCTAATGTCAGATATAACAGGTACTTACCTCAGATGAGGTCAAAGGGTATCGAGCAGAGCCGGACCAGGGGTTTATATCAAGGTCAAAAATAGATGCACACACAACTGTCCAATCAGAGTCATCTTGTGTCGTCTGTCATCTGTATCCGAGGTGATTTGACAAATGAGATGGCTGATAACTGTGCACTTGACACAGGCTCCGGACAATCATACTTTGATGCAGTTCACTATTTATATTTATTTTTATGAATGAATTAGAATGTTATAAATTAAAAAACATAAATGTTAATTAGAACACTTAATTACTAATATTAATTGATTACAATTGAATTATTATTTTATATATATTATTACACAAATATGCTATATATATAATCATTTATTTATTTAATTAATGTATTATAATATAATACACTAATGAAAATGTTATTTTGAATCAATAAATATTGTAAATAATATTAAGTGATTTTCAACACAAATTTGAGCCAGCATTCCAGTTTGTTTTGTTTCAACTTATGGAGTATGAAGAGATGTTTCAGTGAGAATGAATCAAATATTCTGAATCAGACTGAGAAATTAAATTAAATCTCAATATATCGATGATTTGAAACATTTAAATATTTGAATGGTGTTCTTGGCTTGAATGATTGAAAAGATAATCATTAAATATAGTTTAAATGTTGGGAAATATACTGTGTGTGTGGTTGTTTGTATGTGAGTGCATGCTAAAGCAGGAGGATGAATGATTATAATAATAAGAAGAAGAGGCATGAGGAATAACAGCCTATTATTGTTCTTCCTCACGTCTCTTCTTATTAGTGGTGCTGTGCTCCGCACAGCTCACTATGGACCCCTCTATAGCTTTGCTATGTGTCTGCGTTTGTGTGTATGTGTGTGTATTAAACTGACTCATTGATAAATCTGTCACTCTCCCTCCTTATTAGTGGTGCTGTGCTCCGCACAGCCCATGATGGACCCCTATTGCTTTGCTATTGAGGGGCCCCATTCCGTCATCCCATTCATTCCTTATAGGAAAATGTTCGTGTTTTTCCAATCAAGCCACACATTGAATGAATTAAAAGATAATTGTTAAATATAGTTTGTTAGGAAATATCCTGTATGTGTGTGTGTGTGTGTGTGTGCCTGTCTGTCTGTCACTCTCTCTGTTGGCCCAGCGGATCTCGGTTGCTAGGTGACAGTGGGTGAGGGCCCATAGCAACGGCCTGGTCCAGCTGATTTGAGATCCTTATGGAAAATTTATCGCAGTCTTTCGCGACTTACGGCGCGAAAAATTTATATTCTGGAGAGAAAAATAATAGCAGTGCAAGTCTGATCGAGCCGCACATTTAGATGTATTTTTTGTTTGTATGCGCTCAACGGTGCGGGGCGTGAAAAGTGCCAAAAAAAGGACGTAGGAGGAAAAAAATAAGATGAGGTGCGAGCAATAACAATAGTGGGCTGTGCGGAGCCTATGGACACCTATCCACCTTATTCCTGACTACGTGAGTTTACCCATGGTTCATAGCGGTATTCGGTCATGCTCTTCCGGTTGAACTGGCTGACCTTGGTGTTTACGCTAACGTAGCTGTCATGCTCGCTCTAAAAACCGGCTTTTAACACAAAGAAAGCGACAGAATGGATAAAAATCGGAGGTGGATACACAGTACAGATGTTTTAATAAGTCGTGAGGACAGTTCTTACAGTGCCTCACCCATCAGTTCTCACGGAGTGGGCAGATGACATGAAGGATTAGCCCGGCATTAGCCCGACGTTAGCATATGTCGATGTAGCTAACGTCGGGCTAATGCGTATCTTATATTTTCTGAAGGTGTTGACGGCGGAGAATCAGGCAGTTACAAACGCACAGAAGCATACAACTACCTGCACAGTAACAAAATAGGGAAAGTACCGTTGAAGAAACACAGCGAGTTTGTATTTCTGAAGGCAGCAGTAGCGCCCAGTCAGAGTGTCAATCAAGCTAAACATACAGCGTGGATAATGCTGAAGGAAAGTGGAGTCGTGGAGACAGGCGGCTGCTCGGACATTGCCAGGTTAGGGAAGTCATGCAGTCATGCAGCAGCTATACTGTGGAAGATATTCATAAACCCAAATATTTATTTTAGTGTCAAAGCCGCGAGCCGCGCTAGTTCCTCCGTTCCTCCTTCCTCAGCATGGCTTGTAGGGCGCAGGGAACGGACATGTTTGTCTAAGTTGTTGATGTACTACACGAGACATTTCTGAAAAAAACTTCAATTTTCATGAATTGTTGTGGCAACCAACAACGGCACATGTTGTACCTGAGCTCATTTTAAAAACAATTTAGCACTTATGACCTAACGCTAGTTGTTTAGGGCTAGCTTAGCGGCAGCAGTCAGTCATGCAGTTGCAAGGCAACCGGAAACAGAAAACCGTCGGCGGAAGTAGTTATCTGTCATGGCAGCCCCCATAGGCTTCCGAGGAAACAGGTGGATAGCTCTGCTAAAGAGGTGTCCATAGTGGGCTGGCGAGCACAGCCCACTAATAATAAACTCGCTTGCAGCATTCACACTAATTAATATTTTGTCCATAGTGGGCTGTGCTCGCCAGCCCACTAATTAGGAAGAGGCATGAGGAATAACATCGCACAGCCCACTATGGACACCTATAGCTCTGCTATAGAGGTGTCCATAGTGGGCTGGCGAGCACAGCCCACTAATAATAAACTCGCTTGCAGCATTCACACTAATTAATATTTTGTCCATAGTGGGCTGGCGAGCACAGCGCACTAATTAAGAAGAGGCATGAGGAATAACATCGCACAGCCCACTATGGACACCTATAGCTCTGCTATAGAGGTGTCCATAGTGGGCTGGCGAGCACAGCCCACCAATTAGTATTAGAGGAAGACCAAAGAAGATATATGGCACACATGGATAAATGGATAAATATGAGTGTGTGTGTGTGTGTGTGTGTGTGCTTGTGTTTGTGTTTGTGCGTGTGTGTGTGTGTGTTAAATTGTGATGTGTTTTGAGGTCATCCTTCTGTAAAAGCTGTTATTTTGTTGTTATTGTAAGCAGTGATTTTTTCCATAGAGATGTGTTCCAAGAGAACATTGATCCAGTGACTGATGTTTATTGAGTTTTTTTATTTCCAATGTAGAAGAATTGTTTTCTTTGCAACAGTGAAAGAGATAAGCAAGCTGTTCTTGTATTTGTTTGGTATGGTGATTGTTGAAGTGTCTCCTAGTAGGCAGAGCTGTGGGGATGAAGGGATTCTGCAGTCCAGTATGGTGGAGAGATTTTTTGTGACAGAGTTCCAGAAAGAGTGAACCGGTTGGCAAGCCCAGAGTGCATGAAAGTAGTTATCTATTGTTCCTGTTGTGCATTGTGAGCAGATATATGTGGTTGCTAGTCCCATTTTGTGCATTTTATATTGTGTGATATGTGTTCGGTGGATGGTTTTGTATTGGATTAACTGAAGGTTTGTATTGGATGTCATAGAAAATTTATTTTTATTCATATCTGTCCAAAATTCTGATGAGGGAGAGATGTTCAAGTTGGCCTTCCAGTGAGCTATTGGGAGTGTTATTGAATCATCTGATGCTAATATTAGTTTGGAGGTGAGTTTGTTTAAATTCTTAAACAGAATTATGTTGTCAATTATTTCGGGGAGTTCAAGTTGGTTGTCATTTATATTAATTTTTGTTTTGATTATGGATTTAAGTTGTGAGTAATTTAAAAACTGATGTCTGTCAACCCCGTAGTTCTCTATGAGGTCCTTGAAATCTATAAGCTGATTATTATTAAAAAGATGGCGGAGATGTGTGATACCTTTTTGTCCCCATGTGTGATAGTGAAGAGGATTGTTGAGGAGTTGAAAATCAGGGTTGTGCCATATTGGTGTGTATTTACATGGTGCTGGAGTGGATTTGAAGATCTTGATGACTTTCCACCAGGCTGTCAGAGTTGTGGAGATTACTGTGTTTTTGAAGCAGGGGTGTCGTTTGATGGTTGTATTTAGAAACGGCAGATCTGAGAGTGCGATGTTTTGGCAATAGTGTTGTTCTAGGTCTGACCATGAGGTATTGTGGTTGGTTTGGTGGATCCATTTTGCAATATATTGTGTTTGATTTGCGAGGTAGTTAAAGTAAAAGTTTGGTGCATCCAGTCCGCCTTGGGATTTGTCTTTTTGTAAAGTGGATAGTTTAATTTTTGCTTTTTTATTTTTCCAGTAGAAATGAGTGGTGATAGAGTCGATAGATTTGAACCGATTGACTGTCGGTTTGATGGGTAGCATTGAGAAGAAGTAATTGATGTGGGGGGAGTATTTTCATTTTGACTGTTGCTATTCGTCCTAATAGAGATAGTGATAGATTCATCCAGCGCTAGAGATCATCTTCTATCGTTTTTAATAATGGATTGTAGTTGAGATGAAACAACTCTGACAGCCTGGGGGAAATGTCAATACCTAAATATGTAATATTCCCAGTGTGAAGAGGAAGTAATAAGTTTGGTTCTGCAGAATCCCAAGCATCTTCTGATAATGGTAGTATATTGGATTTTTCCCAGTTTATTGTGTAGTTGGAGATTTTTGAAAATATGTTAATAAGATTAAAGGTTCCTGTGAGTAACGGTAATGGGTCCTGAAAGTACAATAAAACATCATCTGCATAAAGGCTTATTTTATGTTGGTGGTTTGTGGTATCAACTCCTTTGATGATATTGTTTTGACGTATAGCGGCAGCAAGTGGTTCTATGGAGAAGCTGTGTGACGTGATCCCGTTTGTGGTGACAGTAGCTTTTGGTGAGGTGTATAGTGTTTAAATCCAATGGATAAATGACTCCCCAAAACCAAATCTATGTAATGTGTGTGATAAAAAAAAAAAGTACAGTTTACTTGCTCGAATGCTTTTTCTGCGTCTAGTGAAATGATTATTGTTTTGGTTTGAGTTTGTTGTGCAAGATTGATGATGTTGAATAATCTTCGTAAATTGTCAGAGCCATGCCTGGTTGGGGTGTATTAGGGTGCAGATAACTGTTTCTAACCTGATAGCTATAGGTGATAATTTTTAAGTCTGTGTTTATAAGTGATAACGGACGGTAGCTAGAAGGTTGTGTTGGGTCTTTATTGGGTTTGAGTAGAACTGATATAACAGATGTGTTCATATGTGGGGGAATTTGTGATGTTTTTTGAATTCCTAATGTTAGTTTGTAAAAAAGGGGGGATAATATATACCAAAAGTGTTTATAGAATTCGGGGGGAAAGCCATCTGGGCTGGGTGATTTATTGTTGGGCATCTGAAGTAGGGCTTTGTGAAGTTCGTCTGAGGTTAATGGCTTGTCAAGTGTTTCTGCATCTTGTTTGGGTATTTTGGGTAAGTCCAGGTTATTAAAGAATGATTGTATCTCTAATGGGTCGGGGTCTGTATTTGAAGAATATAAGTTAGTGTAAAAAGTTTTAAAGATGTTATTTATTTCTTGTGGGTTTTGGGTAGTTTCACCTGCTGAGCTTTTTATATTTGAAATTATTGCTTTCTCTTTTTTACGTTGTAGTTGGCTAGCTAAATATTTGCTTGGTTTATTGCCGTTTTCGAAGTTGTCGTATTTGAGTTGTATCAAAAATTGTTTTTGTTTGCTTATAATTTCATCTAATTGGAATTTAGTATCATGTAGCTCCTTTTTTATTCGTTCGTTGTGGATGTTTGAATAGATATCTGTAAGTTGTTAAATTTATTTGTTCCAGATGTTTTTCTAGTTCCTGTTCTTTATTTTTGTTGTTTGTTGAGTATGATAGTATTTGTCCTCTAATTACTACCTTACCGGTTTCCCATAGTACCGAAGATGAAATTTCCGGGGAGTCGTCCAGTTCCAAGAAGGATGCCCTCTCTCTCTGTATAAGAGCAGTGAAATCGGAGTCTTTGAGTAATGAGGTGTTTAAGCGCCAATGGGAAGAGTATTTTACATCTGATTCAATTTTTATGGAGAGGGATACTGGAGCGTGGTCACTAATTATGACTGGATGTACGGTGGTCTTTGATACCTTACTTAAAAATGTATTACTGATCTGAAAGAAGTCAGGACGGGAGAATGATTGATGTAGTGGAGAAAAATAGGTGTATTCTCTTGATGATGGGTTGCTCAATCTCCAACTGTCGCCAAGGCCAAAATCTGTCATGTATTTTTTTAACAGTTCGGTAGAGTGCCAGGATCGTAAATTGCCTTGTTGAAATCACCACCGATAATGATATCTGTAGATTCTTGTAATGTGGAGAAAAATGTGTTGAAAAAGGATGGATTGTCAGAATTGGGACCATATATGTTGGCAATTGTAATTTTTTTGTTGTAGATGGATGCAGTAATTATGATGTATTGTCCTTCTGGATCAGTTATCGTGGAATGGTGGATTAGAGGGATTCTTTTATTTACTAAAATACAGACACCTCTTTGTCTACTGTTGTAAGTGGCTGAAAAAACTTGATTAAATTGTTGAGATTGGAGCATATCTGATTCAGAGTTAGATAGATGGGTTTCTTGTAGTAAACATATATCTAAGGTGGTTTAAGATTCCTGTCCTCTTGGGCCGGGCACGGATACCGCGCACATTCCATGTTATTAAGTTAAGTGTCTGGGTTATGTTGATGTAGGTGGGATTCTGTCTGATTGGGTCTGTGAGTGTGGCTGGTGTGTGTGTGTGTCTGTGTGTGTCTGTGTTTGTACACCATGTAGTATAGACAAATACAGTAAATACAATGACAAAAGACAGACTTGACATAGAGGTGAAATGTGAGGACATATAGTGAAGGAGTGAGCAAAGGTAAGTAATAGAGAGAGAGAGAGAGATTAATCAAGGGTGAGCAAGAGAGGCGAAGTTCGTTTGTTATTTAAAGGGGGGGTGAGTGTAACTTAGAGTGAGATTTTTATGTATGCATCTTCAGATGGTCGAGTTTGAACAATAAAGCTTAAGTCCGCTAAATGAGCCAGGGTGTGATGGAGGAGTCTCGGAATAACTGTCCTTCTATGTACAGTCTGTCCACAACCAGGGTGGCCCGTTCACCCTTCTGTCTGCACTGTTTGAGGATGAGGTACAGTGCTTTGTGTCTTTTAGTTATTTCCTTTGGGAACTGATCGTTCATCCCAAACGCGGTTCCTTTCAGTTCCCTCCCTTTGCTTTTCACCAGTTCTTTTTGTTGGAAATGTTCAAACTTTGCGACATGATCCGGTGTGGGCTCCAAGGCGGTGTATGCTGTGAAATGTGATTTTGTTGACGGCGTCTGACAGGTGTTTGAGAGCGGACTGCATGAAGTGCAAGTGTGTTGGGGTTATCTGTCGTGCTTTTGGGGATTCCTGAGAAGATGAGGTTGTCTCTCATGCTTCGTGTTTGAATGGCCAGAACGGTTTCTTTCAGGGACTTATTTTCTTTTTGGATTGTGGATATCTGGGAGGTGAGTAGCTCGACGGTAATGTGCAGTTGTGTTGTCCGTTTGGAGATCGGTTATTTGGCTATGTTTGAATTCAAGGCTGGTTCTGGTTCTGGGTCTTTTATTTCCTGGTTTAGCATGCTGAGAACGTCCAGTTTTTTGTTTATGGATTTGAGTACACTGACCTGTATATCCGTGGTTTGAAGATCATCGGTGTTGGTGGCTGAATCTGTCTTTTTCCGTTTGTTTGGATTGGAAGTGTGGTGAACCGGGCTGTTGTCTTGCATTACGAGTAGTAGTTGTCCATGTAATCCTCGAGGTCCTCCACTCTCATCGGTTTGCGGTATCTTCCTGTATGTTATTCCTTGGTGATCATGAATTTTTTGGTATGTTTTAGATTATTCTTGGCTGAAAAGGCAGGAGAAAAGTTGTAGTCTTGATCTAGCATGTTGAATCCAAATCTCGTCTCGGCGGTCTCGTAATCTCAGCGCATCACTCTTTCCTCTCAGCGCATCACTCTTCTTCACATTAAAAGATTTCTGATTCTGATTTTGATTATGTTTCCCATCGTTGAATTTGAACCCAATGATATGCTGATTGTGGAAGGGAGCAGACGGCGCCTATAATGGTCCTCCAGTAGCAGGCTTTTTACCAACAGTCTACATCCACTGAGTCAGGCTACTTTTGGGCATTGCTTACATACTCTTGCACAGTCATTATATTGAAACAGATTGAGGCAATGATTTAATTCTTTGAGTCCTCCTGCCATCCAACAGATCGACCACAACTCCATACTGCAGACCCAGCTGCTCTGTCAGGGTCTTTGAGCTCCACTAACTCCAAACTTCCATAGTTTGAGATAGCAGTAGTTGAGAGGGCTGTCTGACCGGCGGTTAAACCCGCTAACAGTGTAATTTAACACACTTAGCTGGTATATATCTATTATATATATATATATATATATATATATATATATATCCATTCAAACACCAAAATATTTGGCTCTATTGGAATAGACGGCTTCTATTTTTCTCATTGATGTCAAATATAATTTCAGAATTATCTGTGTTTTTCAACCATTTTTTTCAAGCAAGAATTGCACTTTAGCTCATCACTTATACATACCTGTCAACATTGGGATTTGAAAATAAGGGAAATCCTCTGCGAATCATCTGTGGATGGTAGGACTGCCAGCGCCCCCCCAAACATATCTATCCAAACAAATATTTGGATAGACCTTAAAATATTCTGATTCATTGCATGTCCTTTAATTTAGGACAACATTTGCAGTAGGTTACAGGTTAGCATATCTGTTGCATCTGTCGGCTAGCTCACTATTTTTCTCATTCTCTTAGCTTATTACAATTCTCAACTTTCCTTCTCTTTGCCTGATCATCCTCTGCCTTTCTTGGTGCAACAAATGCATGGATTAAAGCAAAAACATTTTTGACTGAAAAGTTTTTTCGAGCTGTAGCCAAGTCATATTCCCAATTTGTAATTTGTGAAACATGTTACAGGGCACATTACTTGACACGTGCAAAAAAGATAAGATAAGATTTACAGCCTCACCCCACACCATGTTTTAATAGTTTAATAAATATTTAAATATTTGACCAACAGTGTTTTACAGGAGGAGGATCTGAACAGCTGTTCTATTCACACTTAAAATGTTTTTTGTCTTTTCAATGTAATTTTCAATCAATGAAATCAAATTGTGCCTTTTTTTTTGCCAAGCTTCTCTCAAGTTTTACTCTTTCGAATAATCAACCATCTACAGAATTTTTCAGTACGCTATTTTTAGGGCCCGAGCAGGTCATCGGCCTGTGAGGTCCCTATTGTAATTGGAAGGACTAGTGTACTGCTTTAACTCCAATTTTGGAAGCCTGAACATACCCAAAAACTCACCAAATTTGGAATATATGTCACATCTAGTGAAAAATTTGATAATTTGATGCCGTTGGGCGAGGTCGTGACCTGCGGGCTCTGTAGCGCCCTCTAATGTTCTTCCCTGCCTTCCACATGCGCGTAGATGAACGAAATTCGGTACGCAGATTCATCGTGAGCAGACGCACAAAAAGTCTGTGGGGACCATACTGTCACTCCAACAGGAAGTCAGCTATTTAGATGTGTGGCGGCGTTTTTGTCCAATTCATGCCTACCTTGAAAATTATCTCGTCCTAGAGCTTAAACACCACAGTCTTCAAATTAACTCAGTAATTTTCTTCATGTCTTGAAGGACAAAAGTTATGGAAATCATTCAGCTGCGCCAAACTTTAGTGGGCGGTGCGGTTGAAACCATATTGTCCTCACGCCGTCAAGCATCGAGGCTTTATAACTTTATCATACAATTTCCTATCCACACCAAACTGCTCGTAACTGTAGAGGCTGTCTCCCCGAACAAATCTCAGCATCAATACTTAGTCTGCCATTTTGCTTTTGGCCGCCATGTTGAATTATGCCAATCTTGTACGTAAATTATCTCCTCCTACAGATATAACACCACCGACTTCAAAGTCACTCAGTAGCATCCTCTGACCTTGAAAATGAAAAGTTATTAAAATCTTTATCCTAAGTCATACCTGCTGGCAGTTGTGGAGCCTGCCATAACAATCCTTCGTCATGAAGCATCAAGTGCTGATATCTCCTTCATACTATTTCCTAGCTCGGCCAAATCTAGAGGGAATCTAGAGGGAGTGGCCCTGAATAGATCTGTGCATCAATACTGTGTCATAGCCATAGCGCCACCCACTGGAAACATGAAGCAAGTTTTATTTCAGGCAATTTGGGCGTCCTACATGCATGTACATGAATGAAATGTGGCACGCATGTGTGTCATGACAAGACGCACAAATGACTCATTTACACCCACACTCTCAGTCAAACAGGAAGTGGTCAATTTTACTTAGAAGCACATGAATTGATGGTGTAGGTGATGCAAGTCGCCACTAGATGGCACTGTTGTCTTTCAAGGCACCTGTATCATATTCATCAGATTTTATTGAAACTTCAAAAGGTGGCAGCATGCACTTCTTGAGATAAACTATAAACATAGTCAGATGTACATGGCATTTGCAGGTAGTTTTGTCTGAATTGCACGTTACAACAGGGCATAGTTGAAGGGTAATGGGTTGAGCCACATAATGGATAAGTCAGTGGTAGTAAGCCACAGCACACAATTTTCAAATAAGCCAATTTGCTAAGAATGCCATTTGCGTGATGTGTCTGCCCTGTCAAGGTGGCACACAACAAGATGTGTGTAGTTGTGATTCTGCCCAACTCTTCCGCGATGAACGAGGTGGATTCCACTGCGATATGAAACAACTGAGAGGGTTCTTTGGTTAAACACCGCTACTGCAGGACGCTCGTCAAACCTGGTCACTTGACCGCTGTCCCTTTTCAAAAGGAAGAATCACCTCTGGCTGCACTCCACTACCTATCTTAATCTGTGGCATTCCACTTCCATCCTCCCCTATGATGCGCTGCCTTCCTGCCTTCACGTGATAACAGAAGGCAGTGTCTTATCTGCGCCGGTAGTCGAGTGGTTGGCGTGCATGCCACATATGCAGTGGACCCGGGTTCGAATTTAGGGCGGAGGAAGTTTACTGCAAGCCACAACCCCCCCCCTCTCTGTCCCACTTCCAATCTATTCCCTGCCAAAACACAGGTGTCCATACCTGAATTCCAGACAAAGGCAAAGAGAAGGCTGTAACCCTTCACACAACGTAACGGTGCAGAATCGATTGTCAAAACGTACCTGATTACTAAATGTTTTAGAAATCATTCACCTGCAGTCCCTTTGGATTTCTGTGGATTGCAGGAAGTTGTTCTGACTTCACCTTAAAGCGCTTGATACTGGCAGGGGCAACCCACCGCGTTACAAACACACGTTGGGAGAAGAGGCTGATATTCACCCCCCGCGTGCACAGGCCAAACGCAGGCGGTTGCCGCCTCCGTGAACAACGATCGAGCAACGGGGCTTAAGCCGCGGCGCGTTTGGACGGCGGCACGCCCCGACGTGCGCGCGGACTGTGAGGGCCCGTTCATCACTGCTTGCAGTTTTAATTAGGGCCCGAGCAGGTCATCGACCTGTGAGGTCCCTATTGTAATTGGAAAAATTATTCTTCTTATTAGGGCCCGAGCAGGTCATCGACCTGTGAGGTCCCTATTGTAATTGGAAGAATTATTAGGGCCCGAGCAGGTCATCGACCTGTGAGGTCCCTATTGTAATTGTAAGGACTAGTGTACCGCTTTAACTGCAGTTTTGGAGGCCTGAACATACCCAAAAACTCACCAAATTTGGAATATACGTCACATCTAGTGAAAAATTTGATAATTTAATGCCGTTGGGCGAGGTCGTGACCTGCGGGCTCTGTAGCGCCCCCTAATGTTCCTCCCTGCCTTCCACATGCACGTAGATGAACGAAATTCGGTACGCTGATTCATCGTGAGCAGACGCACAAAAAAGTCTGTGGGGACCATACTGTCACTCCAACAGGAAGTCAGCTATTTAGATGTGTGGCGGCGTTTTTGTCCAATTCATGCCTACTTTGAAAATTATCTTGTCCTAGAGCTTAAACACCACAGTCTTAAAATTAACTCAGTAATTTTCTTCATGTCTTGAAGAACAAAAGTTATTAAAATCTTTCAGCTGCGACATACTTTAGTGGGCGGGGCAGTGGAAACCATTTTTTTCCCTCGCGGTCAAGCATCGAGGCTTTATAACTTCAACATACAATTTCCTATCCACACCAAACTGCTCGTAAGTGTAGAGGGTGTCTCCCCGAACACATCTCAGCATCAATACTTAGTCTGCCATTTTGATTTTGGCCGTCATGTTGAAATATTGACAATCTTCGTACTTAAATTATCTCCTCCTACAGACGTAACGCCACCGACTTCAAAGTCACTCAGTAGCATCCTCTGACCTTGAAGATGAAAAGTTATTAAAATCTTTATCCTACGTCATACCTGCTGGCCACAGTGGAGCGGGAAATTCGAATCCTTCGCCGTAAAGCATCGTGTCCTCATAACTTCTTCATACAATTTCCTATCTCGGCCAAATCTCTCAGGAATGCAGAGGGAGTCGCCCTGATGAGATCTGTGTGGTCATGGGGCGTGGCGGTGACGCGTGGGCTCTGTAGCGCCCCCTATTGTGATGCCCCGCCTCCTACTTGTACATAGAAGGACGCAAATCGGTACGCACCTTCATCATGACCAGACGCACAAAAAACCCATTTGGATGCTTACTCTCACTACAACAGGAAGTCAGTTATTTAGATGTGTGGCGGAATTTTTGACAAATTCATGCCGACTTAGAAAATTATCTTGTCCTAGAGCTTAAACACCACAGTCTTCACATTAACTCAGTAATTTTCTTCATGCCTTGGAGAACAAAAGTTATTAAAATCTTTCAGCTGCGACATGCTTTAGTGGGCGGGGCGGTGGAAACCATTTTTTCCCCTCGCGGTCAAACATCAAGGCTTTATAACTTTAACATACAATTACCTATCCACACCAAACTTCTATTTAGTGTAGAGGCTGTCTCCCCAAATAAATCTCAGCATCAATACTAAGTCGGCCATTTTGATTTTGGACGCCATTTTGAAATATTGCCAATCTTCGTACTTAAATTATCTCCTCCTACAGATGTAACACCACCGACTTCAAAGTCACTCAGTAGCATCCTCTGACCTTGAAGATGAAAAGTTATTAAAATCTTTATCCTACGTCATTCCTGCTGGCAGTTGCGGAGCCCGCCATTACAATCCTTCGCCATGAAGCATCAAGTCCTGATATCTCCTTCATACTATTTCCTGGCTCGGCCAAATCTAGAGGGAATCTAGAGGGAGTCGCCCTGAATAGATCTGTGCATCAATACTGTGTCATATCCATAGCGCCACCCACTGGAAACCCACTGGAAACATGAAGTAAGTTTTATCGCAGTCAATTTTGGCGCCCTACATGCATGTACATGAATGAAATTTGGCATGCATGTGTGTTATGAGAAGATGCACAAATGACTCATTTACACCCACACTCTCAGTCCAACAGGAAGTGGTCTTTTTAGCTTAGAAGCACATGAATGTATGATGTACGTGATACAAGTCGCCACTAGATGGCACTGTTGTCTTTCAAGGCACATGTATCCTATCTAGATAACCTCTGAATGATTCCATTCAATTCCAGTAAGTCAGCCGCATATTCATCAGATTTTATTGAAACTTCAAAAGGTGGCAGCATGCACTTCTTGGAAGAAAAACTGGTAAACAAAGCAGAACTTAGATCAAAAGCTTGACACTGATAGACAGCCATAAATACATTTTTGAAAGAAGGCAAGTGAAGCATTATGCTGCACATATTTATGTGCAGTGATGACAAACATAGTCAGATGTACATGGCATTTGCAGGTAGTTTTGTCTGAATTGCACGTTACAACAGGGCATATTTGAATGGTAATGGGTTGAGCCACATAATGGATAAGTGAGTGGTAGTGAGCCACAGCACACAATTTTCAAATAAGTCAATTTGCTAAGAATGCCATTTGCGTGTTGTGTCTGCCCTGTCAATGTGGCACACAACAAGATGTGTGTAGTTGTGATTCTGCCCAACTCTTCCGCGATGAACGAAGTGAATTCCACTTCGATATGAAACAACTGAGTGAGTTCTTTGGTTAAACACCGCTACTGCAGGACGCTCGTCAAACCTGGTCACTTGACCGCTGTCCCTTTCCAAAAGGAAGAATCACATCTGGCTGCACTCCACTACCTATCTAAATCTGTGGCATTCCACTTCCATCCTCCCCTATGATGCGCTGCCTTCCTGCCTTCACGGTGACAACAGAAGGCAGTGTCTTATCTGCGCCGGTGGTCGAGTGGTTGGAGTGCATGCCACATACGCAGTGGACCCAGGTTTGAATTTAGGGCGGAGGAAGTTTACTGCAAGCCACAACCCCCCCTTCTCTGTCCCACTTCCAATCTAGAGAAGGCTGTAACACTTCACACAACGTAACGGTGCAGAATCGATTGTCAAAACGTACCCGATTATTAAATGTTTTAGAAATCATTCACCTGCAGCCCATTAGGATTTCTGTGGATTGCACAAAGTTGTTCTGACTTCACCTGAAAGCGCTTGATACTGGCAGGGGCAACCCACCGCGTTACAAACACACGTTGGGAGAAGAGGCTGATATTCACCCCCGGCGTGCACCGTCCCAAACGCAGGCGGTTGCCGCCTCCGTGAACAACGATCGAGGAACTGGGCTTAAGCCGCGGCGCGTTTGGACAGCGGCACGCCCCGACGCGCGCGCGGACTGCGAGGGCCCGTTCATCACTGCTTGCAGTTTTAATTCTTCGTTATTATTATTATTCCGATCCGACATCGACTGCAGTTTTGGATGCCTGAACATAATCGAAAACTCTCCAAATTTGGAATTTGCGTCACGTTAAGCGAAAATAGCGATCCTGCATTGTCAATGGGCGTGGTCGTGACCTGCGGACTCTGTAGCGCCCCCTAATGTTTATCCCCGCCTCCCACAAGTGCGTAGAAGAACGAAATTCAATACGTAGATTCCTCATGACCAGACGCACAAAAAACCCAGTGGGACCCCTAGTGTCAGTCCAACAGGAAGTCAGCTATTTAGATGTGTGGCGGCGTTTTTGTCCAATTCATGCCTACTTTGAAAATTATCTTGTCCTAGAGCTTAAACACCACAGTCTTCAAATTAACTCAGTAATTTTCTTCATGCCTTGGAGAACAAAAGTTATGGAATTCATTCAGCTGCGCCAAACTTTAGTGGGCGGGGCCGTGGAAACAATTTTTTCCTCACGCCGTCAAGCATCGAGACTTTATAACTTCAACATACAATTTCCTATCCACACCAAACTGCTTTTAACTGTAGAGGCTGTCTCCCCGAAAAAATCTCAGCATCAATACTTAGTCTGCCATTTTGCTTTTGGCCGCCATGTTGAAATATCGCCAATCTTCGTACTTAAATTATCTCCTCCTACAGATGTAACACCACCGACTTCAAAGTCACTCAGTAGCATCCTCTGACCTTGAAGATGAAAAGTTATAGAAATCTTTATCCTACGTCATACCTGCTGGCCACAGTGGAGCGGGCAATTCGAATCCTTCGCCGTAAAGCATCGTGTCCTCATAACTTCTTCATACAATGTCTTATCTCGGCCAAATCTCTCAGGAATGCAGAGGGAGTCGCCCTGATGAGATCTGTGTAGTCATGGGGCGTGGCCGTGACGCGTGGGCTCTGTAGCGCCCCCTATTGTGATGCCCCGCCTCCTACTTGTAACATAGAAGGACGAAAATTGGTACGCAGATTCCTCATGTCTGGACGCACAAAAAACCCATTTGGACTCCTAGTGTCAGTCCAACAGGAAGGCAGTCATTTAGATGTGTGGCGGCGTTTTTGTCCAAATCATGCCTACTTTGAAAATTATCTTGTCTTAGAGCTTAAACACCACGGTCTTCAAATTAAGTCAGGAATTTTCTTCATGCCTTGAAGAACAAAAGTTATTAAAATCTTTCAGCTGCGCCAAGGTGAAGTTGGCGGTGTGGTGGAAACCATTTTGTCCTCACGCCGTCAAGCATCGAGGCTTCATAACTTCAACATACAATGTCCTATCCACACCAAACTGCTTGTAACTGTAGAGGCTGTCTCCCCGAACAAATCTCAGCGTCAATAATTAGTCTGCCATTTTGCTTTTGGCCGCCATGTTGAATTATGCCAATCTTCGTACTTAAATTATCTCCTCCTACAGATGTAACGCCACAGACTTCAAAGTCACTCAGTAGCATCCTCTGACCTTGAAGATGAAAAGTTATTGAAATCTTTATCCTACGTCATTCCTGCTGACAGTTGCGGAGCCCGCCATAACAATCCTTCGTCATGAAGCATCAAGTCCTGATAACTCCTTCATACTATTTCCTATCTAGGCCAAATCTAGAGGGAATCGAGAGGGAGTCCCCATGAATAGATCTGTGCATCAATACTCTGTCATATCCATAGCCCTACCCACTGGAAACATAAATTAGTTTTAATCTCTTTCCATTAGGGCTCCTACAAGCTGTGAGTGACACAAGTCGCCACTAGATGGCAGTGTTGTCTTTCAAGTCACAGGTGTCCTTCGTGCTAATAATAATTTCATTCCATGGCAGGAAGTCAGCCTCAAATTTATCAGATTTGATTGAAACTTCAAAATGTGGCTGCATGCACTTTATGGAATAAAAACTAGCAAACAAAGGAGAACTAAGATCAAAAGCATGACATTCATAGACAGCCATAAATACATTTTTGAAAGAAGGCAAGTGAAGCATCATTTGACACTCATTTATCTGCATTGATCACAAACATAGTCAGATGTACATGGCATTTGCAGATAGTTTTGTCTAAATTGCACATTACAACATGGAATAACTGAAGGGTAATGTTTAGAGCCACATAATGGATAGGCCAGTGGTAGTAAGCCACAGCACACAATTTTCAATCAAGCCAATTTGCTAAGAATGCAATTTGTGTGTTGTGTCTGCCCTGTCAGTGTGGCACAAAACAAGATGTGTGTAGTAGTGATTCTGACCAACTTTTCCACGATGAACACAGTGGCTGCCCCTGCCATTTTAAACAACTGAGTCATTTCTTTGGTTAAAAGTCCCATATTATACTGTTTTTCATCAATGTCACACAGCTGTCAGAGGTCCAACAACTCTGTATTCGATATGTATTACCCCAAACACATCCTTGGTCCTGCATTCCAGCTGTCAAAAAGTCGGTCTGCTGAGCTGTAATCAGAGCACTCTGTTTCTGTGCCTGCACCTTTAAATGCTAATGAGCTCCGTCTGTCGACGCGTACTTGGGGAGCTTTGGATGCTGTCACTCTGAGGAAGCCCGTTATGCTAATGGCATGCGCTAATGTTTACGGTGGATGTAGCACTATGGCTCGCGGAGATTTTTTCGCTCAACCGAACCAGTTTGACCCAGAATCGGACCCAGAAGGAGAGGCTTCTGAAGAAGTACAGACTCTGCAGCTGCAGCAGGACGTTTCAGAATGGTAAGTGTGGCTAAATAATGTTAGTTTGTGTGTATGTGTTGTTACAGTTACTATAGTGTCGCTAATGGCTAACAGCTAGCGAAAGCTGTGTTTGTCTCAAACACAGTCTTCAAACTCTTGGCCACTGTTCGCATAGTTTCTGTCTCCAGTCTGCACATGTGTCCAGACTTTCTACTGTGACAACCAAGGTCCATCGTAATATCATTAACATCACACTCGCTTCAAACGCCATTGCACAGCGGACCGAAGTGGAGCTAACTCGTTAGCCAATTTCCAGCTGACTTCACCATTCTCATCGGCAACTGTAATCAAATCGCGGCGACAATTAAAGGTGGCTCGGGTGCAGTTGCTGCGTCCGGTATGGTTGAGACTGATCGTTTTACGAGGATCGGTGCCGAGGCAAAGACAGCGTTGTACTGACCCTCGTTACTGAAGCAGTCCGATGTAAAGAGGTCAGCACACACATACAAGCTAACACGAACCGCAGCCGGCACGTTGTCATTAAAAAGGAAACACAACCACGGTCTCTGCCGGTCTGTTGTTCTGTAGCTGGGACAGAATATAGGCACTTATGTTGATTATTACGACCAACAACAGAGCAATTGCGTGTCTAGCTCTGAGCGACAACATTGTGAAACACTGCTGTCTCTCTGCTGGACACACCGAACTTCACCGCGGGGATGAACGCGCCCCCCTCTGACATCTCCTATCACCGCGCAGAGGAGGTCGGCCTATGATAATGACTCCTTTCGTTACATAACGTAAGGAGCAGAATCTGAACATCCTGTGCGCCTTGCCAGTTAGTGGGCTGCAGGAATCCTCATTCTGGGAGTTGGCAGGCTCAGGGAGGACCAGCTTATATATGTTGAGAGCAGAGAAAACGTGTTTTTTATGATATGGGATCTTTAACCCTCTGAGGTCGATTGACGCGCCGGCGCGTCAAAATCACGTGACTAATTTCAGATGACGTAGCAGCGAGACGGAGACTCTGTCAGTCCCCGTTCCGACTCTATGTGTTAGAGCAACCTTCAAACTATATGCCAGTTTTTAAATCGTGTTGATAGGCCAAGTAAAACCGGAGTTACGATGTATTATGTACGCCACACTTTTTCGCTAACGTTGCTGTCACGTTTGCTGCGCGTTTGGTGCAGGAAGAGACGGAAAAGAGATCGGGCTTTCCTCACGGACGTGTCCGCAAGCAGGAAGTGCAAGCTAAAAAAACATGTTCCTATTGGTGGAAAAAGGCACCACACCAGCCAATCACAAAATTACATGGCAAATCACGTGATTTGGTTGCTGAGGGTGGGGGGGAAGATTTGGAAGGGACGGGGCGGAAAAGTGAAAGCAGCAGTGCCGGTCAGAGAGGCAGCGACAGAGATCGCGAGTTTTGAGAGTTGGGAGATTTGTGACATTTAGCGTGTTTGGAGTACATAGTTAGTGTGTTATGTTGTGTGTTTAGTGTGTAGTGGAGTCGTTTTTGTGTTTAATGAGTCAAAACAACAAGGAGAGTGCCGAATGTGGAGCAGGCAGTGCAGCTTTTCATTGAGCTGGAGGAGCTCAGGCAGACCTGAGCCTGGGGCGTTGCCTGCATTTAAATGTAAATAGTTACATATAACTTTGTAAATTTCAAAAACTTATGCACAGATTTAGCAAACAACAATTTATATTTGCATTATAAGTAATAAAAATGGTTCGTTGAGCATATTTGTGGTTTTCACAGTAAAAAAACTAACTTTTTCCTACTCGGATTTTATGTTTTTTTGTGAATTTAGGTCCATTGTGTTAATACAGTATGTCAAAATGAAAAAATAACTGTACAGTCACACATGTGAGGTTGTGGTGAAAATAATGACACCAAACAAGGCAAGGTAAATTGTTTTTAAGGTGAAATATAATGGTAAAATCAAAAATGGTCAAAAACGGCCAATTATACCCCAGACCCCAGAGGGTTAAATAACACAAAACACAGCTGTGGTTAACAGTCAGTATGTCAAGCCATCATGCTGTTTAGCATGCTTTGCCTATGCTAATGTTATGTTGGACATTGTACTGCGTATTCCAACGCGAATAATATATGGGTGATTCTCTGTAACGGGTGCCTTTTGGGTTCTCTGAGTTTTGAAAAAAGACCATAAATTACTGTACTTCTGAACATTGCATCTGATAAAGGAGTATTTGAACCTCTGGTAAAATACTGTTTCCCACCTTAGACGTGGAATGCCAAACATTACTAGGAATTTCTTTGTCATGTTAGCCATTTTTAATTCAACCCCGTAACAGACAATGTGATCTCTGTGTGAATACAATTTCAAAACATATTCAAACTAATTCTTGGAGATCCTTGGTAATCATCTGTCCCTTGTTTTAAGAATATATTGTAAGTACATTTCATTTTATTCTTAGTAATACTAATTTGAATGTCAAGTAGGATATGATACCTTCATGTAAATACGGCCTCCATATATTATGAAAATATGCAATGACATTAAGATTAGATTAGACCTTTATATATTTTCTTGTTGTCCTCTACAGTTTACACACAGTTCAACAAAGATTTCTCAAATATTTCTTTTTAATATCCAAAAATGTATGAAAATCTGTCACATAACAGGGTTGAACTCACTGTAACAGGGTTGAACTCACTGTAACAGGGTTGAATAGAATAACAGGGTTGACGTTTCAATCAACTTTTCAATACTATTTGGATTAATTTACCAGCAAAATAAATGTCGACATTTTATCAAAATTATATTGACTCTAATTAATTCATTGCAACAAACAAGATGAGACAAACCTGTAATTTAGTATTTCATATCTAACATTGAAATCATTGAATCATAAAACATTTAATTTACCGTGAAAATCAATGACGTTAA
Source organism: Sparus aurata (assembly GCF_900880675.1). Taxonomy (NCBI): domain Eukaryota; kingdom Metazoa; phylum Chordata; class Actinopteri; order Spariformes; family Sparidae; genus Sparus; species Sparus aurata. Next base: position 78,757 of record NW_022045129.1, on the reverse strand, counting down.
AACTATTTTATCACATTTAAACTGACTTCATTGTAACAAAAAAGAAGAAACAAACATGTCATTGGGTATTTCATATGAAATCACTGAATCATAAAACATTCAATTGAACATTAAAATCATTGACAAGAACTATTTCATAGTGTTTTATAATAATTTCATTCCATACATACTTAACAGACAGCAGTCCTGTAGTTTTTTTCTATTTTAGTAGTATCAGTTAAGATTATCTTTGCTGTTGATCCTTAATCTTTGCGTCCTTTTTAGTCTGACAGTCGATCCCAAATCTCTTTCTGAATTTGCATGTGGCATGCATCGTAATGGGTTGAGCCACATAATGGATAAGTGAGCCACAGCACACAATTTTCAAATAAGCCAATTTGCTAAGAATGCCATTTGCGTGTTGTGTCTGCCCTGTCAATGTGGCACACAACAAGATGTGTGTAGTTGTGATTCTGCCCAACTCTTACGCAATGAACAAAGTGGATTCCACTGCGATATGAAACAACTGAGTGAGTTCTTTGGTTAAACACCGCTACTGCAGGACGCTCGTCAAACCTGGTCACTTGACCGCTGTCCCTTTACAAAAGGAAGAATCACATCTGGCTGCACTTCACTACCTATCTAAATCTGTGGCATTCCACTTCCATCCTCCCCTATGATGCGCTGCCTTCCTGCCTTCACGGTGACAACAGAAGGCTGTGTCTTATCTGCGCCAGTGGTCGAGTAGTTGGAGTGCATGCCACATATGCAGTGGACCTGGGTTCGAATTTAGGGCGGAGGAAGTTTACTGCAAGCCACAACCCCCCCCCCTCTGTCCCACTTCCAATCTGTTCCCTGCAAAAACACATGTGTCCGTGCCTGAATTCCAGACAAAGGCAAAGAGAAGGCCGTAACACTTCACACAACGTAACGGTGCAGAATTGATTGTCAAAACGTACCCGATTATTAAATGTTTTAGAAATCATTCACCTGTAGTCCATTTGGATTTCTGTGGATTGCACGAAGTTGTTCTGAATTCAACTGAAAGCGCTTAATACTGGCAGGGGCAACCCACCGCGTTACAAACACACGTTGGGAGAAGAGGCTGATATTCACCCCCGGCGTGCACTGTCCCAAACGCAGGCGGTTGCCGCCTCCGTGAACAACGACTGAGCAACGGGGCTTAAGCCGCGGCGCGTTTGGAAGGCGGCACGCTCCGACGTGCGCGCGGACTGCGAGGGCCCGTTCATCACTGCTTGCAGTTTTAATTAGGGCCCGAGCAGGTCATCGACCTGTGAGGTCCCTATTGTAATTGGAAAAATTATTCTTCTTATTAGGGCCCGAGCAGGTCATCGACCTGTGAGGTCCCTATTGTAATTGGAAGAATTATTCTTCGTTATTATTATTCCGATCCGACATCGACTGCAGTTTTGGATGCCTGAACATAATCGAAAACTCTCCAAATTTGGAATTTGCGTCACGTTAAGCGAAAATAGCGATCCTGCATTGTCAATGGGCGTGGTCGTGACCTGCGGGCTCTGTAGCGCCCCCTAATGTTTATCCCCGCCTCCCACAAGTGCGTAGAAGAACGAAATTCAATACGCAGATTCCTCATGACCAGACGCACAAAAAACCCAGTGGGACCCCTAGTGTCACTCCAACAGGAAGTCAGTCATTTAGATGTGTGGCGGCATTTTTGTCCAATTCATGCCTACTTTGAAAACTATCTTGTCCTAGAGCTTAACCCTTTAGGCGCCAGAGTCGCAAATTTGCGACACACTGCGGTACTGAACAAAACAGCTGTTTTCTCCCAATAGAGTGTTACATGTCGTTCATACTCCCCACCACTAGTTGGCAGACATCCTATACTTAGACCTTAGCTCATAAAAACGTCTTGCTTCAATGCAAAATGTTCGAGGAAGTCCCATGCAAACTGTGGGGTGAGAGAGCGCCAGTGCGCCAGGAAGCCATTTTGCTGAAGGGGTTTTGCTGGATTCAGAAGTTATTGAGACGAAATAAACGACAATGGAATGCAAAAAGTTGACACTTAGGGAAGTGATTGAGCTCCTATTCGGTGATTCTGATTCTGAAGTGGAAAATCTAGCTTTGGGAGATGACGGTCGGTTGATTAGTGAGCTTGCTAGTCGCGGTGCGTCTTTGCATAGCAATGGCGGTGCCGCGCAGAGCGAGGAAAACGCACAAGCACTAACACACGATCCTTTGCCCAATAGGTGGGAATGGAAATGATACATGAACTCGTAGTATCAGTAGGGAAGCGAATGGGTGTGGTAGAAGTAACGGGGCTGGTGAGAATAGCGCTGGGTGTCAGCACTAGTGTTCACTCTTTCCACCGCGACGGTCACGTAGCCTCCATCCGCGGCAGCGGTGCAGCTATGCGCCGCAGCAGTGTTCACGAAGCACAAAGCACACACGAGTCCAACTCTTCTCACAACACTAGAGGAGATAGCAGGGGGAGACGTGGGTGAAGTGTTCGTAGAAAGGCTGATGGGTGTCGTAGGGGCAACAGGGGAAGGCAGAACAGGGCTGGAAATGATGATGATGATAATGGTGGCTGGGCTTACTTGAGAGATGAAGTATATGGATAAAGCCCTTTGATGAGCAAATTGGATATCGTGGTGACAGAAAGCTAAGCAATGATTCAAGGTCTATAGTTTTTTTGTCCCTCTTTCTGACTGATGATTTCTGGTATCTTATAACAATGGAGACAATGCTCATCAGTATTTAGGCTGACATGAACTAATTCCAAGTTCACGGTTTCATGAATGGTATGATGTAAATGTTTATATATATATATATATATATATATATATATATATATATATATATATATACATATATATATATATATATTAGTTCTTATTGTCTCTATGCCTTGCAATGAGAGGCTCCACACTCTACAAATATTACAAACTTTTAACTGGATAGATGGGCACAGATAAGGCCTCTGCAGCTAAAAGACGCCTACTGTTATTATCATCATATAATAATAATAATAATAATAATAATAATGATAATAATAATTATAATAATAAAGAAGAAGAGTAGAGAAAACAAGAAAAAGGGAAGAAAAAAAACGCATACTGTTTACATGAGTTTTGTGGTGTACTAATAGTTCTAGTTTACGACTGTTGGCTTACAATTTACTTTTTCCCTGTTCATTTGATGTGTGGACAACATAACAAATGGATGGAGGGGATGAATCTGATGAAATAAGTTCAACTCTCTTTCAAAATACCAGGTATTTCATGGAAATTACATAATCCAATATGGCCGCCACCATATGACGTCATAATATGCAAATTAGATGGGAAAAATTACTCCCTTCATAAACTTTAGGTCATTCTCAATATTTGTCTCATTTACACTTTGTCTCTATCTCAAACTACATTCAAGCCAGAGCCTTCTGAAATTTAGATGTCAAAATCTAGTATTTTTTAAAATAAAACCCGGCGCCTAAAGGGTTAAACACCACAGTCTTCAAATTAACTCAGTAATTTTCTTCATGCCTTGGAGAACAAAAGTTATTAAAATCTTTCAGCTGTGACATACTTTAGTGGGCGGGGCGGTGGAAACCATTTTTTCCCCTCGCGGTCAAACATCAAGCCTTCATAACTTTAACATACAATTTCCTATCCACACCAAACCACTTGTAACTGTAGAGGCTGTCTCCCCGAACAAATCTCAGCATCAACACTAAGTCGGCCATTTTGATTTTGGCCGCCATGTTGAAATATTGCCAATCTTCGTACTTAAATTAGCTCCTCCTACAGATGTAACGCCACCGACTTCAAAGTCACTCAGTAGCATCCTCTGACGTTGAAGATGAAAAGTTATGGAAATCTTTATCCTACGTCATACCTGCTGGCCACAGTGGAGCGGGCAATTCGAATCCTTCGCCGTAAAGCATCGTGTCCTCATAACTTCTTCATACAATGTCTTATCTCGGCCAAATCTCTCAGGAATGCAGAGGGAGTCGCCCTAATGAGATCTGTGTAGTCATGGGGCGTGGCTGTGACGCGTGGGCTCTGTAGCGCCCCCTATTGTGATGCCCCGCCTCCTACATGTAATATAGAAGGACGAAAAAATGGTACGCATATTCCTCATGACCGGACGCACAAAAAGCCCATTTGGACCCCTAGTGTCAGTCCAACAGGAAGGCAGCCATTTAGATGTGTGGCGGCGTTTTTGTCCAAATCATACCTACTTTGAAAATTATCTTGTCCTAGAGCTTAAACACCACAGTCTTCAAATTAACTCAGTAATTTTCTTCATGCCTCGAAGAACAAAATTTATGGAAATCATTCAAATGCGCGATGGTTATGTTGGCCGTTCGGTGGAAACCATTTTGTCCTCACGCCGTCAAGCATTGAGGCTTTATAACTTCAACATACAATTTCCTATCCACACCAAACTGCTTGTAACTGTAGAGGCTGTCTCCCCGAACAAATCTCAGCATCAATACTTAGTCTGCCATTTTGCGTTTGGCCGCCATGTTGAATTACGCCAATCTTCATACTTAAATTATCTCCTCCTACAGATGTAACACCACCGACTTCAAAGTCACTCAGTAGCATCCTCTGACCTTGAAGATGAAAAGTTATGGAAATCTTTATCCTACGTCATACCTGCTGGCAGTTGCGGAGCCCGCCATAACAATCCTTCGTCATGAAGCATCAAGTCCTGATAACTCCTTCATACTATTTCCTAGCTCGGCCAAATCTAGAGGGAATCTAGAGGGAGTGGCCCTGAATAGATCTGTGCATCCATGCTGTGTCATATCCATAGCGCCACCCACTGGAAACATGAAGTAAGTTTTATCTCAGGCAAATCTGGTGTCCTACATGCATGTACATGAATGAAATTTGGCACGCATGTGTGTCATGACAAGACGCACAAATGACTCATTTACACCCACACTCTCAGTCCAACAGGAAGTGGTCTATATTGCTTAGAAGCACATGAATTGATGGTGTACGTTTATTGTTGTACGTGATACAAGTCGCCACCAGATGGCACTGTTGTCTTTCAAGGCACATGTATCCTATCTAGATAACTTCTGAATGATTCCATTCAATTCCAGCAAGTCAGCAGCATATTCATCAGATTTTATTGAAACTTCAAAAGGTGGCAGCACGCACTTCTTGGAATAATAACTGGCAAACAAAGCAGAACTTAGATCAAAAGCTTGACACTGATAGACAGCCATAAATACATTTTTGAAAGAAGGCAAGTGAAGCATTATTCTACACTCATTTATGTGCAGTGATGACAAACATAGTCAGATGTACATGGCATTTGCAGGTAGTTTTGTCATAAAGTTTTGCACATAACAATATGGCATAACAGGAGGGTCATGTTTAGAGCCACATAATTGATAAGTCAGCGGTAGTAAGCCACAGCACACAATTTTTAAATAGGCCAGTTTGAAAAGAATGCCATTTGTGTGTTGGGTCTGCCCTGTCAATGTGGCACACAACAAGATGTGTGTAGTTGTGATTTTGCCCAACTTTTTCGCGATGAACGAAGTGGCTTCCCCTGCGATTTGAAACAACTGAGTGAGCTCTTTGGTTAAACACAGCTACTGCAGGACCACTGGCCCCCCCAGTGCTCCCACCAATTTCCCTGACTGACTAAGGTGCTGGCTCAATAGGGAACTGTAATTTAAATCTCCATCTGCATGGGTCCTTACGTGCTGAAAGGTGTGCTGTCTGACGGGAAGTCAGCGCAAGAAGCAGAAGAAGAAACAACAACATTTTTGTATTTGTCTGAAATGTTTGTGTGTTTCTCAAACTTGAGGTAAATGTGTTGGATGCATATTGTCTTTAATGAAAAAGAGTCCAGGGGAATGCAATACGCAGCCACTGACTGGAGCTGAATCTGAGTTGCCACAAGAAGGACCATTTTGGTGTGCCACCCTAAGATTTTCACTGGCCCCATCTGCCTCCCCCCCAATGAAACTGTTCTGGGGCGCCACTGTGCAGGACGCTGGTCAAACCTGGTCACTTGACCGCTGTCCCTTTACAAAAGGAAGAATCACATCTGGCTGCACTCCACTACCTATCTAAATCTGTGGCATTCCACTTCCATCCTCCCCTATGATGCGCTGCCTTCCTGCCTTCACGGTGAGAACAGACAGCAGTGTCTTAGCTGCGCGTGCGGTCGAGTGGTTGGAGTGCGTGGCACATACGCAGTGGACCCTGGTTCGAATTTAGGGCGGAGGAGGTTTACTGCAAGCCACAACCCCCCCCTCTCTGTCCCACTTCCAATCTATTCCCTGCAAAAACACAGGAGTCAATGCCTGAATTCCAGACAAAGGCAAAGAGAAGGCCGTAACACTTAACCACAACGTAACGGTGCAGAATCGATTGTCAAAACGTACCCAATTATTAAATGTTTTAGAAATCATTCGCCTGTAGTCCCTTTGGATTTCTGTGGATTGCAGGAAGTCGTTCTGACTTCACCTGAAAGCGCTTAATACTGGCAGGGGCAACCCACCGCGTCACAAACACACGTTGGGAGAAGAGGCTGATATTCACCCCCGGCGTGCACCGTCCCAAACGCAGGCGGTTGCCGCCTCCGTGAACAACGACCGAGCACCGGGGCTTAAGCTGCGGCACGTTTAGATGGCAGCACGCCGCGACGCTCGCGCGGACTGCGAGGGCCCGTTCATCACTGCTTGCAGTTTTAATTCTTCGTTATTATTTTTCCTGTACCGCTTTAGCGGCAATTTTGGAGGCCTGGACATACCCAAAAACTCACCAAATTTGGAATATACGTCACATCTAGTGAAAAATTTGATAATTTAATGCCATTGGGCGAGGTCGTGACCTGCGGGCTCTGTAGCGCCCCCTAATGTTTATCCATTCATCTTGCAAGTGCCTAGAAGAACGAAATGTGGTACGCAGATTCCTCAGGACCAGACGCACAAAAAACCTATTTGGACCCCTAGTGTCAGTACAACAGGAAGTCAGCCATTTAGATGTTTGGCAGCATTTTTGTCCAATTCATGCCTACTTTGAAAATTATCTTGTCCTAGAGCTTAAACACCACAGTCTTCAAGTTAACTCAGTAATTTTCTTCATGCCTCGAAGAACAAAAGTCATGGAAATCATTCAGCTGCGCCAAGGTTAAGTTGGCGGTGCGGTGGAAACCATTTTGTCCTCACGCCGTTAAGCATCGAGGCTTTATAACTTCAACATACAATGTCCTATCCACACCAAACTGCTCGTAACTGTAGAGGCTGTCTCCGCGAACAAATCTCAGGGTCAATAATTAGTCTGCCATTTTGCTTTTGGACGCCATGTTGAATTATGCCAATCTTCGTACTTAAATTATCTCCTCCTACAGATGTAACACCACAGACTTCAAAGTCACTCAGTAGCATCCTCTGACCTTGAAGATGAAAAGTTATTGAAATCTTTATCCTACGTCATTCCTGCTGACAGTTGCGGAGCCCGCCATAACAATCCTTCGTCATGAAGCATCAAGTCCTGATAACTCCTTCATTCTATTTCCTATCTAGGCCAAATCTAGAGGGAATCGAGAGGGAGTCCCCATGAATAGATCTGTGCATCAATACTCTGTCATATCCATAGCCCTACCCACTGGAAACATAAATTAGTTTTATCTCATTCCATTAGGGCTCCTACAAGCTGTGAGTGACACAAGTCGCCACTAGATGGCAGTGTTGTCTTTCTGATAAGTGAGTGGTAGTGAGACACAGCACACAATTTTCAAATAAGCCAATTTGCTAAGAATGCCATTTGCGTGTTGTGTCTGCCCTGTCAATGTGGCACACAACAAGATGTGTGTAGTTGTGATTCTGCCCAACTCTTCCGCGATGAACGAAGTGGATTCCCCTGAGATTTGAAACGACTGAGTGATTTCTTTGGTCAAATAACACAGAACGCATCTGTAGTTAACAGTCAGTATGTCAAGCCATAGTGCTGTTTCGCATATTTTGCCTCTGCTAATGTCATGTTGGACATTGTTCTGCTTATTCCAACGATAATAAAATACTGCATTCAGCTTTCTAGCCTTTTCAGACATTCTTTATTACCGACAGGAGGAACAGCCCACCAAATCGTAGGAAAAACTGAAATGGAAGGTGTTGTGGGGGTAGCCCCAAGGCGGCGTGCGTCGACAGCAGCACGCGCCGACGTGCACGCGGACTGCGAGGGCCCGTTCATCACAGCTCGCAGTTTTAATGTTATCAATGTTATCATTATTAGCTAGCTAACAGTTTGGGGTCATTAACATACCGATACATTACGTTAATGCTGACATATAAACTACTGATCACCACAAGTGATTTTATTTTGATTTTAAAGGCATTGTATTTTAAATGTTTGGTAGATAGTTTAGTTTGCTGTAATTTATGATTGATAAATGATGATTATTATTATCATAATTAGAGTATGAAAACATAATTCCTGCCTCTTTCTTAACCCTTATGTAGTGTTCCGGTCAAATCTGTCCGATTTCAAAGTTTTATCTCTGAAAAATGTATCTAATTTGATCAGACTGACCTAAGAGTCCATGACTTTGTCCACAAAGAGGATTTCAACACACAAAATAAATAGTATTTATTTGCATACAATTTTGTGTATTTTATTCAACTTTTGTATACTCTTGGTGTTCCCGGTCAAAAATGACCAGTCATTAGAAATGAATGGGGGAGACTACAATTAGTGTAAAAAACTGATCTCAGGTACATCCTCATTTGTCATATGGACACACACACACACATATGCGCGCGCACACACACACACACACACACACCTTGGTTCCCAGGCAACCACCACGGGAACCCTAGCCCAGTAGAGTCTCTCTTCTGCGGGAACAACACCTGTTCTTAGAAAGTTGTTGGAACATTGTTTCAATAATATTGAACTTTTCTGGCAGCTTTCGTAGCCTATATAAATGCTTTTTTTCAAATTTTCAATGAATTTTCAACAATTCATTGTGTGGCAGCACCATGGCACGTCGATATACCATAAGTGAGGCTATTGATTACATATGTGATCACCACACTGGTGAGGAGGAGAGAGGCCAGGAAACTGACAGTGAGGATGGATTAGAGGAGGAAGTGTCAGAAGATGAAGTCGACACAGAATATAATCCAGACCAAGAATTAACTGATGGGGAGGAATCCAGTGATGAAGAGGATGGCCATGCTGAGGCTGCTGTCATATTCAGGTCAAAGAATGGGAACTTATCCTGGTCTTCATCCCCACCTGAGACCCACCTAACCCTTTGACCGGGAACACAACTAGTGTTACTTTATGTGACTGTATAAAAAAATGTAATGGTTTCAAAACAAATGTCCTTGGTAACTTTGACTCTGTGATAAACAATATACTATGTTTCATCTGATTTTTTTTTTATAGACAAAATAATCCAGAAATGATGCTTTTTAGAACTCGAATTCAAGATGTATACGCTCAGATCAGTGAGGTATACAGGCCATAAATAACCAATAGAAGTTCAAAACTTGTAATGTTCACAAGAACTGAAGTTGATAAAAAGATCTAACACAACAAGTAGTGATAATATATGTATTATACAGTTTTTATGATGAGTTTAAATGGACCAGTCATTTTTGACCGGGAACACAAAATTGTTTAACATGAAACGAACACAACATGAGGGTTAAAACATTCTTAATGACATGGCAGCTGTCGATGGAGTCAGAACTGCAGACCCGTTGACAGACGATGTGGTGGACAGAGGAGACTGGACCCCCGAACACCCTGAGTACCGACCCAGATGATGTCCCACTGACACCATCCAGCCCAGCAGCACTGCAGGGACTCCTGCTCAGCCTGTTACTGTCCATCATCTATAACTGTTTTAATATTGTTTTTAATCATACTTGTTTTTGTTAATGGTGAATAACAATCTGTAAATAGTTATTTATGCTGTAATTTTGTAAATAGTTGTGCATGTTAAGACCTTAATAATAATAAAATAAAGCAGTCAATCCCTTGTTGTCCCTGAAAAGTAGGACTTGATGCCGTTTGCTGTTATAAATTATACTTAAGTTGTAAATACTGAAGTGCCTCTCCATCCTCTCTGCAGCCTCATGTCTTCTTCCTCCTCAAAGCAAGAGAAAAGGTAAACACAAGATCACATTAACACAGGGATGCAAAGATTTACAAAAAGTAACATCAGGAATGACAAATCGGCTATTTATTATTTATCATTATATATTATAGCCTTACTCCCATCCAGTTGGCGGAATTTTTCGCCCTGTGAACAAATGTTGTTCTGACCTCGGACAGTGACGAAGCTTCTCTGTTTGCTCCCTAAAACACAATGAAATGTGAAACAGACAAAAGAGTTCTAATACAGCAAAATAATATAATCATCATAAGGATAATAACCATAAACATAGCTCTTTATTCCAATGTTTAACTAGACTTTTCACGGATCACAGCCTGATCTAAATCTGTTAATCTTGGTCCATTTATGTATAAGAAGTAAAACGAGTCTATAACATCTCCACAGTCACAATACGATATAAGACATGAAGTCAACCTCTGAACATCTAATGGTTGAAAGTAAAAGGCATTAAGCTGAGCATTACCAACTTATTTTAACTGATATTTTGAGGTTTTAAGGTCCCTTGAAGTTTAACATATCTGGCGTTTGACGCTCAAATGATTAAAAACTGAGTATAGACCCAATACTTACATTTGAATGAGAGATCTGCGCCACTTGAGGTTGCCATTATTTATTTATTCATTCTCTTTAGGTGCGCAATGAATCTTGGGCAATTTGTAGCCGGGAAGGATGGTAGCGGTGTGTCCTCCAGGAACAGGCAAAAGAAGGAGGCATTTGTGGGGAGCATTTGGAGCACACTTTGAATTTGGACAGGCTTCGCGCGGCTTAGTGACGTAATTGCACTTCAAATACGCACTTTGAAGGATGGTGCCCCTGAATTTGGACAAAGCCATAGTCAGATGTACATGGCATTTGCAGGTAGTTTTGTCTGAATTGCACGTTACAACATGGCATAATTGCAAGGTAATGTTTAGAGCCACATAATGGATAAGTCAGTGGTAGTAAGTCACAGCACACAATTTTCAAATGAGCCAATTTGCTAAGAATGCCATTTGCATGTTGTGTCTGCCCTGTCAATGTGGCACAAAACAAGATGTCTGTAGTTGTGATTCTGCACAACTTTTCTGCGATGAATGCAGTGGCTTCCCCTGAGATTTGAAACAACTGAGTGAATTCTTTAGTTAAATAACACAGAACACCGCTGTAGTTAACAGTCAGTATGTCAAGCCATCGTGCTGTTTCGCATACTTTGCCTCTGCTAATGTTATGTTGGACATTGTTCTGCTTATTCCAACGATAATAACATACTGCATTCAGCTTTCTAGCCTTTTCAGACATTCTTTATTACCGACAGGAGGAACAGCCCACCAAATCGTAGGAAAAACTGAAATGTAAGGTGTTGTGCGGGTAGCCCGACGGCGGCGTGCGTCGACGGCAGCACGCCCCGACATGCGCGCGGACTGCGAGGGCCCGTTCATCACTGCTTGCAATTTTAATAATTATTATTGTTAAATTGAGCCACTTATCGTTTAACAGAAAAATACATCATACAAACAGCAACTTTTGCATTCTTGTCAGTCTGATGGCGAGTTATCACCTTTCTGTCATCACTAAGATTCTGTTAATAATCGAAGAAGCTCTGAGGCTTTACATTTGCTCTATATGTTATTATACAAGATTTCAGCATTGAGCTCTACAATCAGGCTACATTCATGATTTTGTACAGCCAAACTAACCAAAAACGTCTTGTTGATCAACATTATAAAGTTTCAGTAACCATGGTAACTCAAGGAGCCAGAGGGGAGGGAGAGACGCTGAATGAAGCCGTTTACACAGATACACTGCAGACAAAGTCCAGACTATAGTTGTTATTTCACACATGTAGCACACAACAGGAGACTCTCCATGTCAGACGAGTTCTCACGTGTTGACTAAACTCAAAAACTAATTGATAACGCAGCTTCGATTCATTCAATGGCCATTCTAAAAATAGACCTCCAGTCATGTCGCGACCGTGTTTACTTTCAGTTTTAATGTAACGAAACTTAAGGACTCGAATGCCGCTTGAATCCCGAATCTCACAAATCTTCATGCATACTTGGGGCGCTACAACTACTGTACTGCCACCTGCTGGGCCGGAGGGGAAACACGGGAGATTTAAGGGAAAATATGTAAATGGGAAGACGGCGGGACAGATGATTAAAATAACAGAATTTCCCGGGGAAAATGGGAGGGTTGACAGGTATGCACTTATATTTTATTTTTAATCCGTCATTCTCAACCAACTATGATTAAGCTCTCATTCTCTTCAGACAAGACTTCAAATGAATCAAACCCACCAGTTAAGTTTGTCCTTTGCTTTTCAACAAACCTTAAAATATTTCACATTAAAAAAAAACATGCTCTGCATTCAAAGTTTTCACTGCCAGCAATGCATTATTATTTTTATCATCATTGCTGTTATTATTGTTGTAGCTTCTGTAAATGTTGCCTTCATTTTTATCTCAACCACACACTTGCACATTTTGAAGACGGGTGAGGTCCAACCAATGAGTACTGTGCAATCCCCACAGAATAGTCATGGGTCGGAACATCTACATGTTGATGGACATTGTGATCCCACTGGAAAATGGAAGATGGCCTCTAGTTTATGGGGGGATCAGCACACATTTTCAGACAGTCTCTCCCAGAAGTGTTGCAAAGTTTTTCAGGGGAAAAGTGACAGACATAGCTGTGTAAAGACTGTAAAAGCGAGAGAAGTTCAAACTCATGTCCACCTTTAGTCAAGGAACCACCTTGTTTCACTGTTCGAGGTTGGCTCAACCTCATCACACCACAGACGCCATGCTGTGTATCATTCCTGCAGTGGATGATGTGATCAAATTGTACTCCGTAATCAGGTTTAGCAGTTACAAAATACTCATAATTTCAGCACAGAATCACAGTATAAATTGAGCACAGAGAGACTTGCCTATAACCAGGGATATCCTTGCATTTGTCCATTTATTTTAGTTCCTGATGTGCATGTTGTTTTCATCTGAATAGGCTCAGACTCTGAAAAATATGATGAGAGAATGTCAATTGAAATGATATCGTTATTAGCCCCACTTTTTCATTTTTTTTATTTTAAGAATTGTCACACAACATAGGAGAAAAATTAAACAGAACAAAAAAGTTTATAAATCTTTTTCCTTCTAAAGCGTTTTATGTTTCTTAATTCAGGCCGGCACTGCTCCTACCAGTATTAAATAATATACACTGTAGTCAGAAGAACTCTCTGCAATCTACATAAAAACAAAATGGACTACAGGTGAGAAAACCCTGTAACGAATTTGTGGTCAGTTGTGTTTTGTTTATCGATTGGTGGAGACGCTTTCGGAGGGTGTGCTCACCTTATATTTGCATTTAAAAACCTATAAATGTCATGTAAATAGGATGTTTATCTGAATTCCTGTGTCCAGTAGGTGGCACTATGGATATGACACAGTATTGATGCATGGAGGTATTCAGTGCGACATCGTATACATGTGTGATGAATTTGATGTACATGGGAAATTGTATGTTGAAGTTATAAGGACTTGACGCTTTGTGGCAAAGCATGAAAATGGACCATGCACCATGACACCCACCATGATTGACATAGGCGAAAGCTTTTGATTACTTTCACGTTCAAGGTCTGAGGATGATACTAAGAGAATTGGAAGTCAGTGGTGTTCAATCTGTCGGAGGACTTCGTTAAAGTACGAGGCATGGAAATGGATCAAAATGGGGGTGAAATGGGAACTCTGAATCAAAATGGCTGACTGAGGCTGCAAACTGAATTGCCCTGTGGGGATAAATAAAGTTGTTTGAATTGAATTGAATTGACTTCCTGTTGTAGTGACAATTTGGTACCCCCATGGTTTTTTGCGCATCTGGTCGTGATACATATGCATAGTGAATGTCGTTCATGTATGTGCATGTAGGAGACGAGGCTTGTATTTTTAATATTCCAGGGGGCGCTAGAGTCCCTTGGTAATATCTTTCTGGAGCTATCTTCAGGAGGCCATTGACAATAATTGTAATAAGTTGGATGTTAGTCCGACCAACCAATGTGGAGATATAAAATACTTCAGTTTAAAGAGTGCCACCTAGTGGTCACCAGCCAAAATTTAGCACAGAGCCTTAGGGGCTCATGGGGAAGTAGCAACCTGAGTTTCATGTCATTCGGACACACCAATGTGGAGATATGCGACACTTCCTGTTTTGAGCAAAATCTGCAGGAACTTGTTATTCAATTACTTGAGTATTGTTTCAAAATTCTTTCAATACCTTTTTGTCAGGAGGGTCCACAGATGCTGTGTGCAAAGTTTTGTGCAAATTGCCTGGGAAAAAAGTAGGTTTGCGACATTTGGCAAATTTGCTAAAAGAAACGGTAAACCCAGAAATGGGCGTGGCTTATAGCACAAGATTCAGCACAATAGCTGGGGCTGTGTCTGAAATCACCCACATTCCCTACTCCCTAGTCACTACATAGTGAGTCCAACATAGTACACGATATAGTGAGCTCAATGACAGAAAGAAAAACTGACTTTCGGACACTACTCCGGCACTGTTAATGACGTCACTACTGTCGCGCAGTTGAAATGTGAATTGAAACACAATGCATGATGGTAGATATTGCTTGGTAAGTGACCATCAGTTGTACACTACTTTTCGCGATGCATTGTGGGATACTTTGAGTGCACTATATAGGGTATAATATTCCCGACTAGACATTCGGACAGCACTACAAAATGAAGTAGTCACTATGTAGTGCACTATATAGGGAGTAGTGAGTGATTTCGGACACAGCCTGGGTTTCAGTCACGTGATTATGATGATGCGGGAAGGCGGCGCGATTTCAGATGGAGGGCAGGAAGTAAACAATGGAGAATACGTCTATGGAGGAAACCGTTGAAGAGAGTCCGTATTGTACGGATTTAGATCCCGTTTCAAGACATAGGTACAAGGAGTTAGTTAACAGATATGTTGGACGTGACCCATACCTCATGAAGATGAGTGAGTTTTATTTCATTTAGTTCATTTAATGTCCCATTCCCGCTGATGCCCTCTGATTGTGGGTTGTTGTCAGCTGGCTGCTTCGGTTCAGAGCAGTCGGCTGTCTGCGTTAGATCCAGGCTCATACCCGGGCCGAAATACTAATGAATGGTATTAATATAATTCCTGGACTACTGGGTAAGCAAATCGAGCGCACCTTCTCTAGAACCTGCAATAGCCTACGTGATAGATAGAATTAAAAATAGAATACAAGATAAAATATAAAGTATTATATATATAATGAACAGTAGCTGCAGTTAACAGTGCAAAATGGTTGACTGTGCAAATGAAAGTGAAACAGTGCAAATGGATGTGCAAATGGAGGCAGAAATTGTCTACTGTTTATTATCTATTGTCCTCCCTGCCTTTACTGAGAGCTGTTAAACAGTCTGATGGCGAGGAGGACGAAAGAGTTTTTGAGTCTGTTGGTGGAGCTGGACTGACTCAAAAACTCTTTCGTCCTTAAGGTGAGTGTCTTTTCTTATTCTTTTCTAGTCAATGTCTTGTTATCCCGCATTTAGGCAGTTATTTAAGTAGGCCTATAATATAATGAACTTTTAATCCTCTGTGATTTTATTTAAGGACAAATGTCCAGAGAACGCTACAGACACCTTCAGTAGTTCAGTCAGAGCAACAACAACCTGCAAATCAATATAAACTAGATTCTGATCACTGATAGGCTATAGGTTCCCTTGGCAACGCGATACATACAGTGAGCGCTACTATAACTGCACGGCTGCGTTCAGTGGCATCATTAAACGCTGCGGCTCAAATTACCTCAGCTGAGAGTCTGACACACATGATGCTACTTTCAAAGGAGATGATCAGTGAAAGGCACTACCTAAATGCAGAATAACAAGATATTGACAAGAACAGAATAAGACAAGACACTCACCTTAAGGACATCACGTAGGCTAGAGAGAAGGTGCACTCGATTTGCTTACCCAGCTGTCCAAGAATGATATTAATATTATTAATTTGTTTTCGTGCGCACATCATACTACTTCGTGGCCACGAATTAGTATTTGGTGGCCACGAGTTAGTATTTCGTGCGCACATCATACTTATTTCGTGGCCACGAATTAGTATTTTGTGCGCACATTATAGCTATATTGAGGCCACAATTTATTTATTTTTTTGACCATGTCATGTCTGGGGCTCCGTAGTTGTCTGTATATTGTGCTACATTTGTATAGTGTGAGCAGCTTTGTTACTTAACTTGCAGGAATAAGAAAAAAAGTAAGATACACTGAATATTATTTGATCTTTTCCATCATTACCTGCATTGCAAATATTGTGGAGGTGTGTGGTTTAAGTGCCCTAAATACCCCTATATTTTCTAGTGAGATATTGCCACCCCAAAATGATCACATAACCATCCTGGCCACCCCGCAGAAAATTTCCTGGATCCGCCACTGGGTATATCGTGACTCAAACAGGTACGTGTCATGCGCGCCAAGAAGAACAGACAGAGGTTATTAAAAAATAATCAGTTTTTTCGAAATAAAACAACTTTCAGAGTGTGATCGTCAATATAGCAGAAACAAAATAACTTATGTATTCTTTCTCTTTGGCCAGGTACCAAACGACCCACAGACCAGTACCTGTCCGCGGCCTGGTGGTTTAGGACCAGGGGTCCGTTTCACAAAGCAGGTTTAGTGAAAACTCTGAGTCTGTTAACCCTGAAATGAGGGAAACTCTGAGTTTTCCATTTCACAAAGGGAGGTAACACAAACCAGAGAAAGAGGGGTAACTCTAGCCTGTTTCACAGAGAGAGGTAACTTAAGCTCTGTGTCAGTTACCATGGTAACATACTCTTTGAACCTAACCTGGTCGGGACCAGGTTTTTCTCAACAAACCTCGAGTTTCTCTCTGTCTCCGCCCTCTTTCAGCCACACAAGGTATTTGATTTCCTCATTCATTCAGTCAGCAGGCGAGTTTTGGCGTAGTATAGTACTGTTTTTTGAGAAAATCATTGCAAAAATCAGTCAGTAGGCCTACATTATAAGTTATATTAGGTGGCGACTATTTTCACTACCATGGCATGTCCTTTTGATAATGATCCCGTGGATGAAGGTGCAGCATTACTGCGCAGAGAATTAAATATTGATCGGGAGATGATTATCAGACCGCGCATAGATGTTCTTGCATTTCCAGACAATTATCTTTTTGAGCGGTACCGTTTCACGTCACAGTCCATCATTTACATACACAACCTAATCCGCCCTTACATTTCCAACATTACCAACCGAAGTCATGCTATCACATCCCAGCAGACATTGTGTGTTGCGCTGCGTTTTTTTTACAAATGGGAGTTTTTTTATACAACGTCGGAGATACAGAGCACTTGAGCAAGGCAACTGTATGCAGAGCGGTCAGAAAAGTGTGCCTCGCCCTGAAACGGCTACTACCCATCTTTATCATTTTCAGCTCCTCTGCCTCCGTTAGAGGTGGCGGTGCTGGGCCACCACCCGTTGTACGGGCATCTGCTTTCTTTCTGTTGGCTGAGTAGAAGTCTGTGTTAGTTTAAATAGGCTTAATTATTTAACAGAATATGATATAGATGAGAAGACATTTATGTGTGTGAAAACAGCATTATGTTAGGAATAAAACAACTGTACAGTCAAACAGCCACTTAATATTTACTTTACAATATAAAACATGATCAAAATGAGGTACCCCCATGAGATTATGCCGACGTCTAATGTTTTTATGTTTCATCTTGAGTTGCTGCCAAGTGCGCTTCTCCCCCGCAGGGTTGCTCCTAAATGAAATAAATCAATAGGCTACCACTCAAGCAGTTTCCCCATGTAATATTATTGATTGCAAAGGACTACATTTAAACTTACATACTGACCCGAGCACCAATGTTCTTTCACGCCGTCTCCCTCTCTTTTGCTGCTGCAGCGGTGTTACACTTCCTTCTAAAAACGTGCGCAAACTAACCGTTTGAGCGCATTAATATTTCCAGTGGGGTGAAAAACATAGCCCTCCTTTTCCCCGTTGCCATGGTGACTCGTCGGATCGGGGCTCCATTGATGCTGTCGTTTTATACTTGTAGTGCACGCGCTTAACTCCAGGTGAAACTACTCCGAGTTGATCAAACTAACTCAAATCAGCTGTTCTGGAACCGAAAACTCAGAGTTTCCTATCTCAGAGTAGATCAACTCGGAGTTCAGGGTTAGACTCAGAGTTTGTTGAACCTGCTTTGTGAAATGGACCCCTGGTGTGCTGTTGTTGAGACACATTACACAGTCATTTGTCAATAAAAACATTGATTAGTACAGCATTCAAAATAAGAAGATGATTTAATCAGTTAAGTATTTGCTTGTTTTTTCTTCAATCAAATTATGCCAACATGGAGTGGGCGGTTAAAGTATGACTCTGAAATAAAGTCCCTCAGAAATGTGGCTTTCTAAAAAGTTCAACTGGTCCAAGCTCCATATGTGAGTAAGCATTTGTTGCACAGGACCTCTCTCTTCAACACAATACTGTACACCGTGATGTGAAGAGAGAGAAAGCCTGCAGCACTGAGCACAGAAACAAAACATTTCAGAGCACACACACACACACACACACACACTGAGGAAACACACAACGATAATTACTGATTAAAAGACTTACTACGCCTACCTAATTGTGCTCCCTGCTTACAAAATCCCAGGGTAGGAGGAGGCAAAAGGAGTGCATATGAAAAATGCATCAGGAAGACCCTCTTATCTTTCATTAGGATTGCTTTGTCTTGTTCTGCCAGCCACCCCTGTTATTAAGTTTGCTCTCCTTCATATAGCCCCACACTAATGCCTCATTCTGCTCTTCATAAAGTATTCTCCTAAAACAACAGTCAGACTACAAACATACACTGTAAAAAAAATCCTAATTTTACAGTATATGACTCATTTTTTTGCAGTAGTTTTTCTGTTCTTTAAAAAAAAGTGTACAAAATGTAAAATTACAGACATTGGGCTCTATCTTGCACTAAGCGCAATTGACTTTGTACACTGGCGCTTGTATAATTCCTATTTTGCATTCAACGCACATTAGAATTTTCCCTCCACAGACGCACGTCCTTAAATTAGGGAATGAATTTGCGCTCCCGGGGGCGGTTCAGCGAAAAGAGGAGGCGTGTTCCGGCGCAAACGTTCCCTGGTGCTATTTTGCTGTTTCAGAAAACAATTCCGCAACAGACCAGGAAAAACCTAGTCTAAAGTCAGTGGCGCTTATTCAGATGCTATTTTAAGGGCGCATGCTTGGCCATAATGTAGCGTGTTCACAACATGCATACACTTTGCTTCTCTTATCTACAAGGAAGCACTTCCCATTGCAGTGTTTTACACAACATTTCCATGAATCGTGGATGTGTTGATGACATAAATGAGGAAATATTACAGGAATTCAGGAGACGTGATGTTGAACTGCATGTGCCGATGCCATTTAACCCAAATACCCCAGCAGCAGCACGGGAGAGGAGAGCTTATTTGACAGAAGAGCTGCATCATCTATAGTGAGGTAAGCAAACTAATCTCTGTCTAATGTTAGACTGCATTGCAAAAATATAACCATGCATTCATGACCTTGTGATTCAGTGAGAGTGAGCCCAAAACATCGGAAAGTATGTCTTTGTGACATTTCTTTATTTACATTTTGTCAAACAGAAAAATCAATAGCAAACTGTTCGTAAATGAACAAAAAATGCAAACGGAAAATGAAAAGTTGAAAAGATTTAAACAGATGTTTAAATCGTGATGTGATGTGGCTGTCATTGAAAAGATTTAAACAGAAGAACTAATTATTTATCCCTCTGATAGGCATGCGACATGCCCGCCATAGCTGTGAGGGTCCGGGAGTGGCAATACGCTATGTGCTCCTAGTGGAGCGGGTGGACGGAGATGGAGTGGGGGGAGGAGGAAGGGGCACAACAGGAGCAGGTGGTGCATTTGGAGGCCTACGCTCCATGGCTGCAGCGGTCCTCTCCAGACTTGAAGCGATGCGCCTGAGAGGCCGCAGCAACATCGCCACCCGGCCAATACGGGCATTAATACCTTGCCGCATCCCGGACAGCTCCCGCTCCAGCATGTCAAACCTGGTTTGCTGGAGTTGCAGGAACGGGTCCTCCGGTCTGACAATGCTGCCACGGCGTGTAGTGGGTCTGGATCCTCTCCACATGGGTGTTTGCGCTGCTCCCTCCTCAGCTGGCCCTTGCCCTTGCTTGCACTGCTCGGCCCGTGCGCACTGCTCCCGAGGCCAGGGTCTTCTTCCTGCGAAGCTGCATTACGTTGTTTTGATTTATTGTATGGCTGTGTTACATTTATTTCATGTCAATAATGATTAAAAAGATTTTCATGAGAAATCTCTATGTATGTGACCTTGATTTGAAAGTGTACCTTGGGGTTGGACAGCTAATGTATTGGGTTGGGTGCCGATTTCCAAGCCCCCAAATCCCTCAACGCTTTCAGCGGTGAGGGTGGACGCAGCGATGTCCTCTGCTGGCGTCAGGTCTTGATTAGAGGCAGATCCACCTCCAGTTATACAGCGTGTCCGATTTACTCACCACACCTGTGAGTAATGTAGCTACTTCAGACCAACCCATTTTAGCTAATTACATTCAAATTCACATAGAATGAAAGTAATCATCTGTATAAAAATATGTAGCCTGGTATATCAAAGTTTATGTCCATACTAACAATCTTAACACTTTTCTCTGTAATTTTAAGGTAAATCTTATTATTTTTATATTTGCATGTAATTATACATTCAACTGTAATTAAATATGTAGCTTGTTATATAAAGGTTTAAGTCAGTTCTAACAATTTAACGTTTTTCTCTGTAATTTTAAGGTAAATCGGATTAGTTTTAGATGTATGTATACTTTTACATTCAAACCCTGTAATTAAATATGTAGCTTTTTATATAAAGGTTTATGTCCATACTAGCAATCTAATGTTTCTCTCTGTAATTATAAGGTAAAGATTAGTTTTTACATCTGTGTATTTTTACATTCAAATTCTGTTAAAAAAAATATGTAGCTCATTATATAAAGGTTTATGTCCATACTAACAACGTTTTTCTCTGTAATGTTAAGGTAAATCTTGCTCACACTCTTGTTCACTAGTACTTATACGGTATGTATAAAAGTACTGGTGTAGACATGTATAGTTAGTACTTTAATATTCAAACTGTAATTCTAAATTAGACAAAAATACAATGAGTAAAGGCAAAGTCAGGAAAAAGGATTGCAATAGTCCAGACAGCTGTAGGCAGTAAGTGTGGGGGAAGGGGAGGTCAAAAGGTTCAGGTGCAATCGGTAAACTTGTTGATTGGTAAAGCTTGAATTCGGATGATGCTTAAATAACAAAGATTAATGCAAAATAAAAGGTTACGAGGGGTTAGCATTTGTAAATTCCAAGGTAGTTTAAAATGATGTCTATCTATTGTGTTACATTAAATCGGAATAGACCTTTATCTGCTATTCAGCAAATTGAAAATGACAGTACCATGAAAACCTAACTGATGATGTAGTATAAAATAGTCATAGCAAGTAGATAATGGTCAGTATAAAATAACCACAGCTAGTAATAATAGTGACTAATGGTAACTGATAATAACTGTTATAATGACAAAAGTAAGAAACGAAGAGTAATAAGTGTGAAAGAGTTGCTGAAACATACTACTGGGCACCAGCTGACTGAAAAGTGCATCTACTGTTTAAAAGCTGCTATAGTCAGATGATATGAAGTGTGAAAATATAACAACAGATCTAAGAATTGAGTCATATAACCAAATATGTAACACTGTCATTAAGTTCAAAATATTGTGCAAAGAGTGATCAGATATAATGGGATGCATCAAGAAGGGGACTGAGTTATCAGAAAACCTGCAGGCCTGAAGGCCACGGTTTCTAAGAGCCAGCGATAAGGACACAGTGAGAGCTCCTTCATAAAAGACCTAAGCGAGGCGAGGAGCAACTGGTCAACATGCAGTTTGGCACGTACGCCAATCTTCACGCAAGCGCAGCAGGTAATACGGGGTTTTTCCACTAGAGGTACAGGGATTTTCCATAAGAAATATGGTATTTTTCCATCGAGAAATAACAGTGTCAGCAGAAATTAAGCAGACTGATGATTGGTTAAAGCCATGTTGTCCGAACGGACACACCCACTTTTCTGTGTTTAAAAAAGGATGCTCGGGGCTTTGAACCTCGGGTCAGTTTGGTTTTTTCACGGATATTGTCTGTGTCTGATCCCGTTCTTTTTTGCCGGCAAATAAAGTTCTATTGCACTCAGCCTTGAGGACTCCTGGTGACTTTTTGATCTTTGAAATCTTTTGGACCAACCGAGAAAAGAGAAGTCTTTTTACGACAATGACCACATTCTGGAATGCAAGTAAAAATATTGATGCTTTTGATAATTTGCCTAATTCAAGTGAAGTCAACTAACCTTTGTTTATATAGTGCTTTACACATAATGTAGTAGATCGTGTGTGAAAGAAAGAGAAAGAGATGCTTATGTAAATGAATATATCAGCCTACAAATAAAAATATATAAACATTTATTTTATTTTATTCATAAACTTTTCTTCATAAAGAAAACAATACCACGCTGATACATTTGCTATTGGCTGTCTCGCCATGTTGCTTTGAACATGATTGGTTGATGTGGCTGTCATCAAGAAAAACTGGCCAATGACAACTGTGCGCACCTTCTTTTTGAAAATACGTCACTCTCAACTGAGTACGGCGCTACCATCAGTCGGGCTATCTGACCACTAATGGATTATCTGTTTGCCATGATTTTTTGTTTTTTGAGCGATTCTTAGTTGTGGGATTTCAACGGAGAACAAAAAGAATGGAGTATAGACGCAGTTGAAGGGTCAGACGGATCTATTTGGTCAGCTAACATTAAGTGAACTTCACAGTTACAACTGTTCCCCTGCTATATCAGGTAAGAAAACATTTCGCAATATTTGTGTTCAGTCCCTAACTTACAATGATGGTGTATTCAAACAGATTAACTAACCTTAAGTAACATTACATTACGTTAAACGTGACAGGTGACAACGTTAGTTAGCTTGTTGGCCTGATTCGTGATTTTAATATTGAATGTGGTTTAAATGAGAGGTTTTGTTTGTTCTGTTTGCAGGCAACGAGTAAGTAACCTAACAGTTGTGTGTTTGTGTGTGTGTGTGTGCGTGCACAGTGTTATGCCTGAACATCGTACGTGAACTGAATGTACTGTATTTCCGCCTGATGAACGTTATTGTGAACGCGTTCATTCAGGCGTTTGTGAATGCCGCTCTCTCAGTTTGACTTCGTTCAAGAGAGTGCAAGATTTCCATAAAGCCTTCCAGGTGAAAACACATCGTAAACAGACCTTAATATGTAGTGGGGAAACACCCAATCTGGCAACACCAGCCACCACAGAGTCGCACCGCCGCATGTGTCATCAACATGCGAAGCATGGAGGCAAAAACAAATGCAGGCAGCAGCACTATCTCAGACTCTGCCTCCACCATTCATATGGCATCTTCGTATGATTACTTAAAAGAATTTTATGAAAAGGTGAGTGATGATCCAGGTGGGAAAAATCCTCTACCACCCAAATCACATTGACGGCGTACAGTAGCGGCTCCGTTGTCTTCGTCTCCCAGCCGCAGCTGGACAACCTGGTTTTATTGTATATTGTCGGAGAGCTGAACTTTCAGTGTTAAAACTGATAAAATAATTGCTGTCTGTGGTTCTGTATGGGCTGTGGCAATACTTTAGAAAAAAAATAGCTTGTAGCATATTATTGAAGAAAAAAACAACTATAAACTAGTTATAGTGGCTCACTTTTCTCACTACCGGTGCACGCAGGATTGACAGGCTTGTACACGTGCCATTGTACAGTTACAGAGGTAAGTAAATGGAAGTGCACGAACACAGCAAATGTCCAGAACTTTCTCTTCGTTTTGCCATATATTATTATACACAATCTTGTAGTTAATACAATACTCTGACCTAAAGGTGTTTGATCATAATTTAGGAAAAATCTGTAGAATAATGTGATTTTTCTGCAGAACTCTTAGCATTGTCACTTTATTCAAAGTGTTTGATCATGATAATTTAGGGAAATCTATAAAATTATGGTATTTTTCTGCTGAGCATTTAATTAAAATTTCTGTAAAAAGAATGTTTCTGGACTTTATTTGAATTAGGATATTTTACTTTAATATTACAGTTTTTGTTTGGCAGCCGTAGCTGCCAGTCATTGACCGTTTTTTTTACATTTTTTTTTTTTTTTTACAGTGTATAATTGTGTGTTTAATCTTGGGATGATTTCACTGAATATTTTTTGGAGCATATCAGCAACAAAGGGATGCTTAACAGAAGACAACACACTTCGGAGACACTGTGACAAAAAGCCATTGTAATGTAGTCTGGATGTAAACATACTGTCTGCCACTGTGTGTAGCAGGCGGTGAGAGATTTGAAAACCACCAGATTGGAATTCAGCAGGAGATACTTTGGTAAAGGAGGAAGAAATCATTTAGAGCAGAAAAGAATATTGGCATACGGTGGCCTCAAGCTGTGTAGGTGTCATGATGTGATATGCACGCCCTCTCCATTCATTCTCGGCTATGAAGCCGTGTGGCTGAGTGATAACATTTTACCCAGTGAGATCTATGTTGAATCTCTCTGCCACATTTCAGTTCATCAGAGACGTTTGTTCAAATCAGAGGGATAGCAGCTGGGATGCAGGAGGTCAGTCATAGTTGCCGGTGCTGAAGTCAGTGTAAATATGCATAACTTTCATGTTTTTATATACATTTCATACATTTTTGTACTACAGTAAACAGCAATCTCAACACCTAGCATAAATAGGTGTTGAGATTGCTGCTACATCAACAGGCAAAAACAGCAAGAAGATAAAGAGAGAGAAATCCCCCAGACTCCTTTAACAATCTGTCTGATTTTAAGAGATGTTGAATGAGAATACATTTAACAACCATGTGTTCATGGTAATGAAGGAACATGTCCAGTGCAACTGTGTTTTTAACTTATTTGATAACAGTGGAGCTCTATGGCACGGAGAAAAGCAATATATCAGGCTTTGATACACAAACACACACACATACACACTGCCAAGATACTTGTTTGTAGACATATTCAAGTCATGTAAAGTCAAAAGTGAAGGAATGTAAAGCAAGCAACTGGGTAGTACAAACAGATCATCGGCTGTAACGCATCATGTCAGCTCTTTACATTAACCAGACCTCAGATCAGGTTTAGTGTTAAGTACAATAATGTGTTCATTTTTGTTGTAGTTTATTGTAGCAGTTTATTGACATTTCTGCTATCTAACCAGAGAGTATAGCCCGAATTTAACGACAGGCTAGAGATGTAGCCTTTGGTCTTACACCATACATATGAAAGTGCTGAAACAACTATGCAGACGCCTGAACAAGCTGTAACTTATGTTGCACTATAAGACTGCAAACCATGTAACATGTAAGTCTTGAAAGAATTAATAGAGGCTGCCTGCAGGCATAAACTATTTTGGAATGCCGTGGATATTTTATAGATTATGATGAAGTCAAGCGTCTAAAAATCTAAATCTAAAAATCTATCCTCTATCTGTCCAGGAAAGACAGAGGACAAAGAGAACAACGAAGCTGTAGAAAAGGATGTTAAAGCAAGAATGAAAAATTAAGGATAATCTAAAATGTTCCACCGGACACATGACTACCATTAATTTACGACATCCCCAGGCCTTCAACAGTGAAGTCTTCATTTGTATAGCCCCATTTCACAACAAAAGTAATCTTTATGATACTGTCCAAGATGAGCCAGTCTAGACCACACAAATTAATTTATTTACAGAGACACAACATTTCTCCCATGGGCAAGCATTTGACTGCCCAGGTTTGATTCCAACATGTGGCCTTTGGCTGAATGTCACCCCTCTGTCTTCCCCCATTTTCTGTGACACTCGACCATGACTGCAAGACTCTTGATTACAAGATAAAAGGTTGAGCAGTAGACAGATTTGTTGTATTCAAATGTTGTGTAGTGCAGCCAAGACATTAGTCTTGTGCTAAGCTAAGCTACTCAGGTTAAGGCCTGCTCCATACTAAATGCACGGATACAAGATTGATAGAAATTTTTTGAAAAGAAGATCATATCCAAAAATGTTAAACTATCCTTTTAAATCAAGTTGACTTAATCCTTGGATCAATATTCATGAGGACATTATCACACTGTTATAAAGCTCTTCTGCAAGCATAATGAATATGTTCAAGATACAAAACCAGGAGAGAGGAATAGAAATTGCTGTGCCCCAAAAGACTGTTCCACTCCATCAGTCTAATTTCATCCAATCTAATTCCATCCATCAAAGGTGTGAATGTGGCAGCAGAGGGACAGACTGGATCTTTTTATATTCTGTTTGCTGCCATGTTATGAGTCAGTGTCTGCTAACCAGACAGAAGAGGACTGAACCAGTTGCAGTCTGAACATTTGCATAAAGCCCTTCTACCAGGATAGAGTTCAGCTCACATCTTGTGAGCGTGGGCAACGATCTTGCTTTAGTCAGCCACAACACAAGCAACATTTGGAGAGAACTGCAGATCACACTGGCGTTCAGCATATAAAAGTGGGGGAGGATATAGGAGTGATGAATAGAAAAAAGCATACAGCATGTAATGATTTGCTTCCATTAGAGGGTTCTTTATCAGAATGCATCTTTCCTCCCACGTATAGAGGGTGTATTCAGCATTGGTGTGTGTGTGTGTGTGTTGGTGCGTGTGTGTGTGTGTGTGTGTAGACGTTTATGCCTTTATTCATAGGGAGCATAGCACAAGGAACATTGTCCTAAGTGAGGTGTAGACCACAGGGCTTGAGGGCAAACAGAGAGGTCAGAGGTGAAAGTGGCACGGGGCAAAGGCCACTGTGTGTGTGTGTGTGTGTGTGTGTGTGTGTGTGTGAGAGAGAGAGAGAGAGAGAGAGAAATACAGAGACAGAAGACAGACGATGGCCTGGTATGTCTCTGCCTCTGTCTGGCATAATAAAGACCATGTGGAGTCAGACAAACTGTGACCGCTGTGCTCTGCGAAGGATAAAAATCCATTATGCACATAGAGGCACACACACACACACACACACACACAATCTTACACCAAACATGAAAAAAAGATACGGAGAGAGAGAAGCTAAGGAAGAGATAGAGGGAGGAAGAGACGTGCCTCAAAACCTGACTCATTTATAATGCATATGCCGAGCTTTGGCTTTAAATGGCAAATCCAAATCCCTCCTACCCTCCCCCTGCCTCCCCCTCATCCCTCAGCAAGTGAGGGGAAAACCCACAGCCAGCCCTGACTGCCTCTTACAGGCAGGGACACGTTGGAGGTGAAGATTTTACCATTGTGGGGTTTTGAAGTCAGCTCATATTAACCACACTGACATGCTCTTCTTAGTTGAAAGATTAGAGTAGAACATATGCAAAACCACTTTTGGTATAGTCTTTGCTCTATACAAATTCTGAAGTCCACACAGGATCAACTGAACTAGCATAATTCAATAATAAAAAGAATTAAAGCTGCAAGCAGCGTTGAACAGGCCCTCGCAGTCCACGTGCGTCGGGGCGTGCTGCTGTCGATGCATGCTGCTGTCGGGGCATGCTGCCTTCAGGGTATGCTCAAGCAACACCTTCCGCTGAGGAAGTCATTGCTTTATCATTTGGTGGACTGCTATTGCCGGTATGAAACAATGTTCGATAAAGTCAGAAAAACTGTGTGACCTGCTGCATGATTCCCCAGACAAAGACTGAGTCGATGGTCCGCCTCTGGAGCTGGCTGAAGAGAATGTGCACACGAGGCATGATGCAATGAAATAGTTTCAGGAAGAAGCTGAAACAGTCATCCTCCAGTAGCCTCACAAACCTTCCAGCTTCTTGCACAGTGGTAGTCTCAAACTCCCCTGATGGTTTCAAAACACTGGATGATGTCACCTTTGTGCTAAAACAGTGTTCACTGCACAGATATAGAAGCTCCATCTTACTCTGTTTGCTCTTGGGAGTCTGTGTGCCACCACTCTATCAAACACACTGGTTCTCTTGAAAAAAATCCAGAGAATCCAGCCAGGTCAGAGAAGAACTGATTAACCGATGGGTTGTGAGATGTCACCTGGTGCATGATGAAAGCTGAAGAGGAGGAAATTGCAGCTCATGGGGGAGTTGCTGTTGTGCTTGTCCCTCTGGGGCTTCCACAGCCAAAAGTGTAAGTCCCACATCTGAAATAAGACCACCAGCTGAAAGCCAACAAGATTTCCCACATGTCTATGAATATATTGTCTAAGTGAAGTGAAAGATGTGGGATCCAAATCAAGCTGAAGAGAATTTTTTCTCCAGTTCTTCCAGCTGCTCTCCACTGTAGCTATGATGTCACACATTGTAGTTCACGCAATAACAGTGTTGGGAATAACGGTGTTAGAATAAACGGCGTTACTAACAGCGTTACTTTCTTTCAGTAACGGGTAATCTAACCAATTACTATTTCCATCGTTACAATGCCGTTACCGTTACCGACTATTAAATGTGGCGCGTGACAAACTGAATCTGATCATTGAAGCAGTTGTCATCCGACTCGGCTCTCAGCCACCGGAGCTGCAGAGCTGTATTTTTTTTCCTCCGGTGAGGGAGGAGGGAGGGGAGAGACAACCGCATAAGTGATGATGATTGGCTCTCTTAACGTTGAGTGAGAGTTCTTAAGCCAATCAGTGGCAATGTTCGGTGTTCACACAAGCCACACACGCACACAGCAGCCTCACACACTCAAACTAGCAGAGGGGAACTGCGGCAATGACGAGTCCGGAGGGAAAGTTAATGTTTTCAAAGTGGAAGTACAGACACTACTTTAATCTCCTTTGTCCCCGTCCGTTGTAAGCAACTCTGATCTAATAAAGCATCTCTCAACGGCACACGCTTCTACAAAACTATCACTGGCCAAAACTCTGTAGCTGATGCTGTTGATGATGATAGCAGGCCAGGTGTGGCTAACGTGTGCTCCGCTAACAGCTTCACAAAAATTTGTGACACAGACTGAACTGAATGCAATGATAGACAGGTATGTTGTTGAGAACTTGCTCCCGTTATCAGCAGTTGACTCAGACTTCTTCGGAGCACTCATTGGGAAAATATCGGGGAGAACAGGTGCCGGTCCGCCATGCAGAAATACATTTTCTAAATACATATGTGGATGCCAAGTAGCTAAAATGACTGCCGAGCTCAAAAGGGGGAAGAAATAAAAGTAACGCAGTAGTTCATTTCCTGGTAAGTAATTACATTTATAGTGAACTAATTCGGTTCGTAACTCAGTTACTCTTCGGGAGAAGTAACTAGTTACTATTACTAATTACTTTTTAAAAGTAACGTGCCCAACACTGTGCAATACACACCCATTATAAAATCAGAAGACGGCCTAAAAATCCTTAAAACTAAAACTGTGATGATTTGAAAACCGTAAAAGATTTTCAAAAACTGATTACATGCCCAATAGTTTGAGGTCTTCTGACTCTTTAAAAGTTGGAATGGAGTGTCTAGCTCAAAGTATGAGGGACAAGAAAAGGATGAAGGTCAATGAGTTTTGAAGAGGACTTGAAGATCCCATTGACACTGATTAGACTGCGACCAGAGTGCCATCTATTGGCCGATTTGCACCAAATTTTACACAAAGCCTCATCATGCCATACCACACAATGAAGAGTATTTATGTGATAATCAGACAGTATTTTGTAAAGATATGCAAGATTGTCTGTTTTCAACACAATATGCAGGAATTTGTCATTTTATATTTTGGGCAGTTTATGGACTAACAAAATTCTTTTGATAGCTTTTTGTCAGGAGGGTCTACAGATGCTACATGCAAAGTTTGGTGCAAATTGGTAAAATTCTCTAGGAGGAGTTCGCAAAAGTACGTTTTTCATTTGTCGCGATTTTGCAAATGGAAAGTTACTGCAAAAGTGGGCGTGGCCTACACCAAACAATTCAGCTAAATTCAGGGAATACACATATATGAGGATTAATAATGTGCAACATATTAAGTGGGAGTTATGAGCCAAAAACGCTTTTGGATTGAAAATAGCGCCACCTGGTGGTCATTTTCGGTGAGTGAGTCACAGGGGCCATTCTATAGCACCTCTATGAATTTCATTTCCATAAGTGTTATGGTGTGGGCACAGGGCCAATTATGCAATTAAAGTGACGCCAGAGCGCCACCTAGTGGTGGATCGGTAAACCCTTTGTCAGATGTCCTCAGGAGGGCACTGACAATAAATGTACCAAGTTTCGTTTTATTCCGATGCACCGTTGTGGAGATATAAAATACATCAATTTAAAGAGCGCCACCTTGTGGTCATCGCCTGAAATTTTGCACAGGGCCTCAGGGGCTCATAAGGAAGTAGTATCCTGAGTTTCATGTCATTAGACCACACCAATGTGGAGATATGCAACACTTCCTGTTTGTAACCAAATCTGCAGGAAGTTGTTATTTAATAACTTGAGTATCGTGTGGTCTATCAAAATTCCTTTAATAACTTTTTGTCAGGAGGGTCCACAGATGCTGTGTGCCAAGTTTCGTGCAAATCGGTGAAATCGCCTGGGAGGAGTTCGAAAAAGTAGGTTTTCGACATTTTGCAACGTAGCGAAAAAAAACGGTAGGCGGAAATGGGCGTGGCCTATACCACGAGATTCAGCACAATCCACTGAACGCGTCGATGTAAGGTTTTTGAATGTGCAACAAAGTTTATGGGAGTTATTAGCCAAAACGCGCTTTCCTTAATAACAGTGCCAACTAGTGGTGGAAATTCAGGACGACAATAGATTATAAAATTTTTCCGCCAGGTGTGATTTATATTCCAAGTTTGGTGAGTTTTGGGGTATGTTCAGGCAGTGAAAAATGCGATCATTTTGGACAAAGGAAAAAAAAAAGAAGAAGAAGAAGAAGAAGAATCATTACGATTACAATAGGGACCTCGCAGGTTCCCTGCTCGGGCCCTAATTAAAGCTGCAAGCAGCGTTGAACGGGCCCTCGCAGTCCGCGCGCGTCGGGGCATGCTGCCGTCGTGGCTTGCTGCCGTCGGGGCATGCTCGAGCAACACCTTCCGCTGAGGAAGTCGTTGCTTCATAATTCGATGGACTGCTATTGCCCGTATGAAACAATGTATAAAGTCAGAAAAACTGTGTGACCTGCTGCATGATTCCCCAGACAAAGAGTAAGTTGATGGTCTGCCTCTGGAGCTGGCTGAAGAGAATATGCACACGAGGCAACTGATTCTCCAGTTCTTCCATCTGCTCTCCACTTTAGCGATTATGTCACGCAGCCAGGTCACAGAAGAACTGATTAACTGATGGGATGTGAGATGTCACCTGCTGCACGATGAAAGCTGAAGAGGAGGAAATTGCAGTTTATGGGGGAGTTGCTGTTGTGCTTGTCCCTCTGGGCTTTAACAGCCAAAAGTGTAAGTCCTACATCTGAAATACGACGATCAGCTGAAAGCCAACAAGATTTCCTACATATGCTCCTCCTGCAAGTATCAAATAATGTCGCTGAAGTCAGAAGAATTCCCTGAAATCTAAATGAATAAAAGATAATGAGACAACTACACTGTTTGACTGTAAAAGCAGTTGAGTGTAATTTGTCTAGCTTTTCAAACTGGTGTGAATGCACCATCACATCACACTCTCAAAACAAATGTAAATATGTAAGGTTTAGAGTTCCTCAAGGTTTAGAGTTCCTCACTGCAGACTGAACAGATTCAAAAACTCATTTGTTCCCGTTTCAATCAAGCTGTTGAATAAGGTCAGGTGACTTGCGTTTGCATGTTCTGTATAGGTTAGTAATTTTCCTACTACAATTTTAGCACTTTTTTACTTGGTGTTATTTATTCATCTTTTCAATGCACCATGTTTTTTTTGTTTTGTTTTGTTTTTTTTTGCACTTTGTATGATATTGATGTGCATATCTATTGTATGTGATTGTGTGTAACTGTATGTTCTGTGTTACTTGTGGCTGCAGCATGGGCAAATGGCCCAGAACAAATTTCCCACATTGTGGGACAATAAAGTTCATCTTGAATCTTGAATCTTGGCATAAAGTGTTACTTAAAAAAGTCACCTCTTCCTTATCTTTCCGGTATAAAGGTAGACACCCAACACATGTATGTATTTTTGTACTAACTTATTAGTTGTTGGAGACATTTTGAGTGAATTTGTAGTTCCTCAATTAAATACATAGGAAATGTCACAATCTGCTGTTGAGGACATGCTGTTATAATCATGTCAGTAATTCCATGCAGGCATGCAAGCAAACAGTGAGTGCTGAGAAAGCACACAGTCTTTTACTGCGCTGCTCTGTGTTTGATACTGGACAAAAATAATGACACAATATACAATGCTACTTTTTGGATATCACAATCAATTGAGTGATATTCGTGTATGTTTCTACCTTTTAGTTTATTGGCTATATTTGATGCATGTTAGAGCTTACAGCCAACACATGTATGCTTACACACAATCAAAACATTATCAACCGGACAGAATACAATCAACTTCAACAAACAAGTAAGTGCAATAACATCGAAAGCCTAAAGCACGTAAAGGAACTTTGGAATCTGGGTACATAATGACAACATTTTGACATGTGAATGTGAAATCTGTCTACCATACTGTGAACTACGAATTTTATTTAACTTTAAATATGGACAGCTGACTCCATCATATAAGAATCAGAATCAGAAATAATTTATTGATCCCAGAGTTTAAATTGCTTGTGTTACACCTGTTACCAGTCAAATAAGCAGAAAATTCATAATAATATAACTAAATTACGCATATTCCTAATAGAAGCCTAAAATAACTTCATTTTGTTTTCATCATGAAATGTTATTGTATACAATATCATATTTATAATGTTATGTCATGGAATACATTACTTCACTGATAAAAGAGAAGGAAGCAGGTTCGCTGGAAGTTGTAGTTAATTATCTTGATTTGTAGACTTAGTGAAATCTTGTCTTCATTATTGTATCATTAGTCATTATATTTAAAAAAAAGTCAGTGTAGTTGTTAAAGGATTTATCACAATCAGCTAACTGTCAAAGTTGCTGCTTTTTACTCACACAGATGTTATGTTTACATTAGAAAACGAAACAAACAATATAACTATTCATTCTCATTTCATTAAAAACGCTACAACCATTTCATTGGATATTGGATATATTTCAGATTGTATACTTTACTATTTATTATTTATTTGTATTTCATTGGCTACTTCGATATTTCATTTTATTTTATTTTAATCTCTACTTTAATATTTTATTTCTATTTACATCTTCATCATTATTCATTATCGCTTGTTTACATACATGCTGTATTTCTATTTTTACTTTGCACGGAGCATTGGAACAAAAACAATTCCCCCCTGGGGATTAATAAAGTACTCTGAATCTACGAATCTGAACCTTCCCAAATCTGAGGCGTCATAACGAGGTCCACCAGTATCAGTCTCAGGGTTGTAGCTGTATGCTAGTGGCTGGCAGATGTTCATAAAGGCAGACTGATCTTAAACACACCTTTCAGTTCTCTCAGCTGACCTACGAGCTGAGTTTTGGTCAACGACATGAACTCCAGAGAGCCTGTCCATGTCTGCTGTCTCAATGGCTGCTTCAAGGACAGTGAGAATGTGGTTATTGTAAACACAGCTTCAATATTGAACTATCATTTTCATCACAGCAACAGCGTTACATTAGTGATTGGTAGCTAGCTGATAGTAGTTTGTATGATTCCTCTTTATAAAGTTGACGGCAATGACTTGTGTAATTGCAGCCGGTTTTGAATGTATTTAGAATCACGTGCTTTTGTTTTGAAATGAGACAAAGCGGAAGCTGTGTATGCTAGCTCCGTACGCGTCACAGCGAGACAGAATATTACCTATCAATCCATAACATCATTAACAACACACATGACATGAGTTGTACCATGGACTTGTATGTATTAATCCACCAGTAGCTTTATCAGGTTGTAGCTAACGTTAGGTACAGAAAATAATGTTTGAGTATTAAATAAACTAGGTTGACATGGTGGCTATATGGTTTTGTTTATGTTTAATATGGTGATATTAGGTGTGTTGTTACAGGTGAATGCGACATCAGCAATCGAACTGTTACGATGGATTCGGGATGATGTTTTTCTGTTAGCGATAGTCGGGACTTGTAATAGTAACATCACAAAATGTCATGAGGCATTCAGGGACTTCAGGTGAATGCGTTTGCGTGCTGCTTCCCTGTGTTCAAATGTATGTGAATTCCCAGAAGGCATAATGAAATCTGGCGCGACTTCCCATGTTACACCTGTGCAATATTAGCGGAGACCGCCAGAATCTCAAGTTATTCGGATGAGGTAGGTTGTGCATTTGCCATTCACCTCAACACATTTAACCCTTGTGCCTTCCTTAAAAAAACTTCCTCTAACCACCTTCGTGGCAAAAATGTACACGCACACAATCTGCCATAAAATCCTCATACATCAATATTTTTTTCTGCTTTTTTTTTTTGCTTGAATCCCTTAACCAACTTGTTCCCTGATCAAAATGATCAAATATTTAAAAATTTTCAGGATTTTAACCCTTTAAATGCCAGTTTGATTATTTGAATTATCAAATATATTTCTTAAAAAAAACACAAAAAATGTATTATTTTCTATATAATAAGTAGTAGCCTTATGGGGCTTTGGTGGTGATTGGAGTCTTGGATATGTCAAAGATTACCAACAAAATTGATTTGATTGCATCAGTATTTTTTATGTAGTAACAAATACTCCCTCTAACCACCAAAAATGTACACGCACAAATTCTGCCATAAAATCCTCATACATCAATATTTTTTTCTGCTTTTTTTGCTTGAATCCCTTAATCAACTTGTTCCCTGATCAAAATAATCAAATATTCATTAATTTTCAGGATTTTAACCCTTTAAATGCCAGTTATGTTATAATTATCTATAAAAAACCCACAAAAAAGTATTATTTTCCATATAATAAGTAGTAGGCTGATGGGGCTTTGGTGGTGATTAGAGTCTTTGATATATCAAAGATTACCAACAAAATTGATTTGATTGCATTAGTATATTTTATGTAGTAACAAATACTCCCTCTAACCACCTTCGTGGCAAAAAATGCCCCATTGACTTCCATTAAAACCACATTTTTTAATCGCACTACCATTACAGTATAAAACCATGAATTCTGTAATGTCAGCATGCCATTTTGAAGAAAAGTAGTTATATTTGACATTTTTGATGTATTTCACCAGATTGAACCATTTTCCCATTGTAGGCCGATGCATGAAATTCTTGTATTTTTGCCAGTTATATTATGGAGCCGGGTGACTACCAGGGCCCTGTGTGTGTGTGTGTGTGTGAGATGTTTTTAAATCAACATCTGATTCATCAGTGTGAACTCTTATTGTGCAAACTGCAACAACTTTGGAAATTTAGACAACAAAAAACAAAATAGAACATATGAAATATGAACAAAATATGAAATATAAACAGAAATATCCAGGCATTGAATATACGACGTGTGTGTGTGTGTGTGTTTGAGAGAAACAGATACATGGATACTGTGTGTGTGTGTGTGTGTGTGTGTGTGTGTGTGTGTGCGCTAGTGTGTGTGTGTGTGTGCGCTAGTGTGTGTGTGTGTGTGTGTGTGTGTGCAATCTGAGGGTTAAATGAAATACAAGTTTACAGCTGCTGTTGAAATATCAAAGTTATTGTTTCTTCTTCTTCTTCTGGACAGAAAGGAGGTCTCAAAGTGTGTGTGTGTGTGTGTGTGTGTGTGTGTGTGTGTGTGTGTGGTCCTGCAGCATGTGACCTAGTGTTCCCTACAAATGCACACTTGGTGGTGGAAGACCTCTTTTTCAGGCCTCTGTACAACCAGCACACACCTCTCCTTCTAGTGGAGCTGGTCAATGGCGCTGTCAGGATGAGAAGTCTCATGTATGCCCGAATCTCTTGGGCATCCACGTCACTCCATCCTGACACTGAATGCCTCCCGTATAAGTTTGTCATTTGCAAAATGAGCTGGATCAGGTCAGGAGTGAAGAAAAGGTCAAAAGATGATGCTACATTATGGATTCTTGATATTGCATCTCCCATGGGCCCTGGCATCATGCCGGTGGGTGCCTGCATGTAGCACAGAGTCTCAGCATGAGATGGAGACCACACTTGCCCGTCCACTGACTTTTAGGATGGACAGGATCCTCAGTGCCCGCTTCACTCTCAGAGGATGGGTCAGAGGCACTCACAGACGTGGAAGACTCCAGCGAGCCTTCTGTGTCAGACTCCCCCTCGAAGATCGTGGTTTCCCCTGATGAATCCTGCAGCTCGCTGTCAGATAAAGGCTGCATGACCATTTCTAATGCCGCTTCTCTTCTGAAATGCCTTTTCATTTTTGCACCCTCTCTGCTCACTAATGAAATGACCCCTCAGACAAGTTGCATGTTTATCTTTGGCTGTGAAAGCAGCCAGGTGCATAAACACACTAACCGTTGTTTTTGCTTTGTTTTTGAGAACAGCAAAGGCATGTTTTCACTCAAGCACCTTTTCAAAGACACATGAAACACATTCCTCAAAAGATGCTGCTGAAGTGATCAGTGCATGCTTACAGATTCTCACACACACACACACACACACACACACTCTCACTCTCACTCTCTCTCACTTTCTATCTCACACACACACACAGACAGACACACACACACACACACAACATGCACACACACACACACACACACACACACACACACACACACAGGGCCCTGGTAGTCACCTGGCTCCATAATATAACTGGCAAAAATACAAGAATTTCATGCATCAGCCTACAATGGGAAAATGGTCGAATCTGGTGAAATACATCAAAAATGTTAAATATCACTACTTTTCTTCAAAATGGCATGCTGACATTACAGAATTCATGGTTTTATACTGTAATGGTAGTGAGATTAAAAAATGTGGTTTTAATGGAAGTCAATGGGGCATTTTTTGCCACGAAGGTGGTTAGAGGGAGTATCTGTTACTACATAAAATATACTAATGCAATCAAATCAATTTTGTTGGTAATCTTTGATATATCAAAGACTCTAATCACCACCAAAGCCCCATCAGCCTACTACTTATTATATGGAAAATAATACATTTTTTGTGTTTTTTATTAAATAAATAATTAGTAATTCAAATAATAAAACTGGCATTTAAAGGGTTAAAATCCTGAAAATTATTGAATATTTGATCATTTTGATCAGGAAACAAGTTGGTTAAGGGATTCAAGCAAAAAAAAAAGCAGAAAAAAATATTGATGTATGACTATTTTATGGCAGATTTTGTGCGTGTACATTTTTGCCATGAAGGTGGTTAGAGGGTGCAAAATGCATTACAGGAAAATAAAAGACATGTAAGAGTAAAAGACACTGGATTTCAAAAATTTGACTAAAAAGAAGAGTTCCTACAAAAATCCATGCCACAAGCTGTAACACAGCCAAAATGATCGCTAAATCAAAAAAAAAGTTGAGAAAAATGTACAAAAATGCCCGAGGAAGGCACAAGGGTTAATATCATCATATAAAACGTAAACAAGTAGCATAGCGATTGCTGGCACCAACAAATGTCAAGGTGTACATTGTTTTGAAAGAGTGTATGGATGGTCTAAGTTATTGCAGGTTAGCTCGTTAACTATGTAGCGTTAGCTAAAGCATGCTAATGCTACTGTTGGATGAGAAATGGAAAAATTGCATGTTACAAGTAATATCAAAACGTGTGTGGTTATTGCTGTGATTGACTGATATTAAAATGTGAATGGGTTGTGTATTTCTATACTGTAAATATAGACATGGCATCACCGTCAAAGCTGACTTGCGTGGACGACCCCGAAGCCATGCAATTCAAAAAAGAAATTCAGTTGATGTCTGTAAGTATTAAATCAGGACTTGCATGTTCATTGTCACTAGGGTTATGACAGACATGATAATAAATGACAGTTAAACATCGGAGCTGTGTTTACAATAACCAGAATCTGACATGTAAATGTGGCATCTGTGTGAATAAACACTACCTTTATTATCAACGTACTACTAATAACAATAATGCAGCCAAAAATGAAGAAAGTCTGCAAATTAAGATAAGAAATTACTTGGTAGTTAGTATCTGTCTTCTTTTTTATGAGTGAAGTTGTATAACCCATGACATGACATAATAAAATATATTTTATATAATAAATGTTAAAAAGAAATTGAAGTTATAGTAGGCAACTATTATAAGTCTGCTCTCTCTCTCTCTCTCTCTCTCTCTCTCTCTCTCTTTCTCTCTGTGTAAATATATAGTGACATTTCTGCATAATTTAGACTTTAAGTGGTAGCAAGTGTAAAACAAGCAATTTACCCTCAGGTTTCAATAAACTATTAGTGATTCTGAATTATCTATAATGGAGTTCATGTCCATATTTAAAGTGAAACAAGTTGACAGTATGCTAGCTAGCTGTCACATTTATATATCTGAAGGTTGTCATTATATACCCAGATTCTATATTTAAGTCGTTTATCATTACAGTAACATTGTTAAATACATTAATAGCTGTAAGCAGTCATAAAAAGATAAGAAAAATACATATCTAGGTTTGAGTGTCTATGTGTATAGTTGAAATAAAAGGAACAGGTAATGTTTATGTATGTGGGTGAAATGTTTGTATGGTGTGTGTGTTGCAGTATCAATGCTTGGATGAGGCTGTTCCACGAGGACAACTCTTCAAACAAAGCCTGCAGGCGGGGGAGATGGCAATGAAAATTATTGATCGCCTTGTGAGACAAAATCGTGCCTTCAGGCAGCAGGCGGCATGGTCCTCAAAGCGGAGTGAGAAGTGTGAGGCTGCAGTCCAGCAGTTGAAAACTGAAAATGGGAAATTGAAGGAGGAGTTGATGGCAGCTCGATGTGGTAAGTTCAGTTAATATGAGTCAGCAGTATAAGTACATGAAAAGTCAGGGTTTGTATGGCTGCTTGAAATCTGTGAAAATGCTCAAATTTCAATGTTGTGTTTTCAAGGTCTGAGAAATGCTTGGATTTAAGTGTAAATGCTTGAAAGTGCTTGACTTTATAACTGTGTCTTTCATAAAATTGTGATCAGAGTGGATAGTTTGTTTATTACATGGAGAAATAAAATCAGTAAGAGAATTGACAGATTTGTTCAATGGCTGCGCTCTCCAGTCACATGAAATGTAAGTTTAGACTTTTTGAGTAAGTTAAGCCAACGATGCACATTAACACTTTGTATGATAACTGTTAACGTTAGCTAAATTAGCGGTTTTACACAGAAAATGAGATAAAATGTTGTCAAAGTTAATGTGTTAAGTAAGACTGAACAAAAAAATATGCATTAATGCATGTAATTGATATAAAAACCATAAAACGCTAAATAATAATTAACGCAGCATTAATCAAATTATGTGACGTCATGAGGTTACTGCCTGACTGTGTCTGTTATCTATGGCCTGTGTGTGTATCGTCACCCATTCAGTCGGTAGGAATAGAGAAGTATTGCTGAGGAGAAGGTTGGATTTGATGCAACTTGGACTGATGACACGTTCAATATTAATAAGCTTTGATGAATAAGCCAACAGTGCTCTTTGCAGAACAGAGCATCTTTCCTGCTGCTGACAGTCTGTCAGCAGACGAGTGACTCACACCAGTTGATTAACACCAGAGTCTGAAACGTGACTTTTCAGTTTGTCTCTGTAATGTCACATCAGGCATTGATATCTGTAACAGCTTTAAGTGTGAAAAGGGAATCTTCACTTGTCTCCACTTTTCATTACTTACTTCTAATAAAGTCAGATTAGATGGCAAGCCAATAGTTCTTACAGATAGGTTAGACATTTTGTAACATAAAGATGTATGTCCAAAAAGAAAATTACAGGGTGCTGTCTGTCTTGGTGAGAGTTTGCTTGAAGAAGGCTTACATTTTTTGGGATAAAACTTGTGTACTCCTTGAATGTATTAAGCTTTTGCTTTGATGAAACATAATGTTAGATGTTTATAGCATAATTCAATATACATAATTGTGATAAAAACTGAATGAAAAATAAACATGAGTGTATATATATTCCTGTACATGTGTATTTTACACTCGCAATAAGGTGCTGGAAAAATTAGAAAATTACTGTTTAAAGTGCTTGAATTTTACCTAGAAAAATGTGTAGGAATCCTGTAATTGAGTGTGAGAAAAAGTCAAATAGTTCATCTAACACTATGATTGTTTGTGTTTACAGAGGTCACTGATGTAGAAATGCTACAGGTGGCAATGGAGGTAGAGAAGGGTAAGTTGTAAATGTTGTGGTTTGTTAAATTCAAGGTTTGCCTTTATATGTGAGTGTAATAGAATTGTCATAATGTGTTTTCCTGTGTTGTTTATGTTATTTGTTGTAGGAGTGGCGGAGGTGTTGGAGGAGGCTAAGTTGTAAATGTGGTAGTTTAGACTTGAGACTTTTATTTATCATACATCAAGGAAATTAACTTGTCACAGTAGCAGGTAGACACACATACAGATTTATAAATTTAAATAAACCGTCAGAATATTGGCTTGTTGAGGTTGGATGCATAAATAAATAGTGTTTAAATGCAGCATTTTAAAATAAACAGAGTCAGTGTATGAATATGAATATGAATATGTACAAAAAAGAAACAGTATTATTGAACAGAATAATTGCACAAGATGGCGGAGGTAGAAGTGTAAGTAGTGCAAGATAAGTAGTTGGTTATGGTGTTATGTTAAGGGTTATAGGTGTTGAACAGTCCGACAGCAGTTGGAATGAATGACCTGTAGTAGAGTTTGTTTTAACACCGTGGGTGAAGCAGTCTGTTGCTGAAGGAGCTGCTTAAGGTCCCCACAGTCTCATGTAGTGGGTGAGAGGGGTTGTCCATAATTAATGTCAGCTTAGCTAACATCCTCCTCTCACCCACCTTATTAATGGTGTCCAGAGGATAGTCCAAGACTGAACCAGCTGTTTTCACCAGCTTATTTAGTCTCTTCCTGTCCCTCTTTGAGCTTTCACAGGTCAGAGAGGGACAGGAAGAGAGGCAAAAGACTATAATGAGATTCTTTGTTTCATTCAAGCTGTGCCTTTATATGTGAGTGTAATTGAAGTAATAATTTATTTGCCTGTGTTGTTTATGTCATTTGCTGTAGGAGGAGAAGGTGTGGTGGCAGGAGGAGGAGAAGATGTGGCAGGAGTCTGAGGAGTTTGTGTTTGTTTTGTTATTTGTCTTTGTTTAATAAATGTTGTTTACATACGTGTTTGTTTCCTTTTGTATACAACTTCTATGGGGATTAGGGTGTTAGGAATTGTAATAAGTGTTCACACACAAAACAATGGTAATATTACCATATGGGGTAAAGAAAAAAATAGTATTCCAGAGGTGTTAGTTAGTGTTAGC
This sequence comes from Sparus aurata, assembly GCF_900880675.1. Lineage (NCBI taxonomy): Eukaryota > Metazoa > Chordata > Actinopteri > Spariformes > Sparidae > Sparus > Sparus aurata. The sequence continues at coordinate 37,110 of NW_022045129.1, read as the reverse complement.
CATTAGTTATTTGTGTGTTTCTGAAATAAGGAAATTAATTTTTCTGATGTTGTAATGTTGCATATGAGAGGTGGTTTGTTTTATAATGACAAAGTTAAATTAGTAGTATGTACAACTATTTTGTTATATTTGTTAAAATAGTCATCATGATTTGAGTGTAGAATAAGATACAAATCTATTATCAAAAAAATACACTGTCTGTGGTTGCAGCCAGTGTGTCTTGGTTTGAAAGAATTTGCCACGTGAATCAACAGAACCAGTCAGAGTCAAGGTGAGTGTCTGAGAAGTGTCAATGATGGCTGTGTATACACGGTTGGTAGCCACCTCCTTTGTGCAGTGTATGTCAGGTAGTGCTACTCCCCAGTGCAGTGCATCCTCTCACCAGTACTGTTTGGCGGCATGGTGGTTGGTGACAACTGCTTTATATAATGTTGGTACATGACATTTGCAGGTTGTTTTTTTCCACATCATACACTACAACATCATATATAATTGAAGGGTGATTTCTAGCAATACATAGTGGACACAGGCAGAGTTAGTTAGTCCTAAAACTTTTATGCCATTTTCATGACATTTGCAGGATTCATAGGTGTCATTGATTCAGCCAAAAGTCACAGGAGACATCTAGTTGTTTGCTCTCTAATGGTGCCAAAGTCTTTTCATACCTGCTTGCAGCTGTAATTTGTCCAATGATTTTGTCAAGATCTTATGATATCCTCCACACTAGCCATCTGAACATATGAAATTGCTGATAACCACATTCACTGAATTTTGAGTTGGCTAATCAACTTCGTAACACCTGTGGTATTCCTGATGAAAATTGACTGGCATAAGAAATTAATGGGTAATACTAGATTATGTCCATTCATTACATAGAAAATATCGCCATTCGCGCGCACACACACACACACACACATAGATTTCCCCACGTTAAACATACATTTCAGTGTCATTTGTGATAATCTGTGACTTTTCTCACGCCTATGTGACCACCTGGTAGCCACACTCTCCGGAGTGTGATTTTTCCCAACTTTCTAAACCGATTTGAATGCATCACCAAATGATGTTGCCAAAACAGACGTCACGTCAAAAGTCCACTGCCAAAGCTGTCCATCTTCATCGCGTTTAACTTGACCAACGACCCAAACAATAAAAAACAACGTGACGAAAGTGACGGCGTGAATAACCTAGACATCTTCCTGTGCAGGCTGATATACATGTGGATGTACTGCCGTTTAAACGTATTATAACATGTTAGCGTTGCTAACCGGCTGCCTGGCAATGACACCTGATCGCTGTATTAGCTGTTACGTCAGTCTCGGTCCCTGTCTGTAGTAAGTGGTGTTGATTTAATAGTTTATTTTAATGTAGCGCAAATTGGCGTTATTGCCGACATGAATACTCTTTATGTGAGAGATAAAAGCCAGCAAATAATGTACTTGCAAATTACTGTATTTTGACAATGTGTGTGTTGCCTTCCGGTAGTATAGGACTCTACCATTAAGTTAATGTAGTGGGGATAGGCTGCATGGAGCATTTCAGCATCCACTAAACATACACACAACAAGTATTTATTTAACAGATTTATAGGTGCTAAATTATTTGTTTAATGCCCCTTATTAATACCTAGTAATAAGTAATGAACAATTTTTCTTCTTATCACAGTCTCAACCAAGAACATACACCGTAGCCAGCCGGTTGACGTTGCTGCGCTGTGATTGGTTGGCTGGTTTCATGTCACCTGTTAGCCTATAAAAGAACGCTGAACCCCGTTAACGGTCCCTTTAGCAAAAACCTTTGGAGACGAAAGTCCTATCTGGAGTTTGCTAAAGTTCCCACCGAGACAGAGAGAGAGACAGCGAGAATACACACACATACACACTTACAAACATACAAACAGATACTGACATACATTCCCACACATTTCGGATTAAGACAGCAGCATTGTTTTCTTCATCCAGAGTTTGGACTTGCTCAATACGGTAAGTGAGTTTTGAATTTACAAGGCGTTAGCATAAGTCTTAGCTGCAAACTTTAGTAATAAGTTGTGTGTGTAAGTTATGTTTTGTGAATGAGTGTCATGCGGTTATTTTTGTTTGTTTTTAACACTGTTGGTTCTCTGTAAGGTCACCCTGTTTGACTGTCTATGACAGTATTAGCATTGCTCTGTAGCAGAAACCTTCGGGCTTTTGTTTTAACCGAGTTAAAAGTGAATGAGTCTTCTCCTGCTGTTATGGTATGTGTCGTCGGTGCTGGCTTATCTGTAACGGTAGTTTTAGGAGAGCTGGTTGGCTGTTAGCATAGGTTATGTTTGGTAGCACATGCCTTTGTTGGCTAAATCAGCTATAAGCTACTAACAGCGGCAGTCTGTAGACAGTATTCATTTTATTTAACATCAAAATAAATTTCAAGTATCATAACGGCACACTGGTAAAGAATTCCGTTACTACGCTGTGATTTGCGCGAGTATATTTTGAATTTCGCGGTCGCGCTGTGCTTGTAGGGATGAACTTTCAAGTGAGGGGCGTCCTGCGCTGTGATTGGTTTGAGGAGGTTTTTGAACTTCGCGGGCGATGTTGCGCTTCACTGACAGAGAAAGAGAAATGTATAGAGTAAAAAGAAAGAAGCAAGTTATTGAGTTCACCATGTACTCTACTCCTAATTTAGCAATATGATGAAAGTGTAGAACCAGCTGTAAACATGTCTTCAGTAAAATCTGTATTCATACAGCTATGTAGTCAAAGCTATGTGTATTCTATGATTAGGAGATTTCATTTCAACCAAAAAGTCAAAATATCAGTAATTATTTTCGATAAATCAACTACATCTTTCCATAATATACAATGTTAATTTGCTAAATGTATGAATTGGAAAGGTTATGCTCAAATAACTTTTATAATATGTTAATGAAAATAAACATTTGATTCATTATTTTGTCAAGTGTGTTATGGACAAATGTTGTGTAATAAAACATGAAATTCATTGTTTAAATGTTATTAGATGCCACGGGGCAAGTCTTTTCGTCGTTCGGAGGCAGCCAAAAAACGTCTGGCAGAATGGCGAAAGGTTGACGTGGAACTGCAGCAGCCTCCCAATGCCTCTGTCTCACGTATGTAAATCTTTTCCATAGATGTGTACACTATACATATTTTCCTAGTGGCAAGGTGTGTTGTGTTTACATGATTTGCAATGATGATTTGAAAGGCTTCATTAAGTATATGTATCTTGTTGTTGTTTTCTGTTTATCAATAGAGTCCGGCACCGGTAAGCGCCATGCTGTGAACCAGTGGTCAAAGTCGCTGACAGGCCGTCAGCACAAGCTGGTCTTGCCGTCCGAATCACCTGACAAGAAGGTAACATAATAATAAAAGATAACAATAAAGTATAAAAGAGTTCATTAGTGATTTTCATTCTACAGCAATCTAATCTCTTTTTCCAGTTTGTTCTTGTTGTTGGTGATTCCCATCTACGCGCAATCGTAGATGGCTTTGTCCCGATGCCAGAGGGCTCACTCTCCTTTGGCCTCATGTGCACGCCCGGGGCCTGTGCGATGGAGCTGAGGACCGAGTTGCTACATGCTGCTGTTCCTCGGACTCTTGACGCAGTCCTGGTCATTGCACCAAGCAACAACCTGACATCGAGCAGGACCATCGACGAGGCTGGGGCAGACTTTGCTAAGCTCCTGCTCAGTGCCTGCTCGCGATTGCCTAACGTAGGTTTATATTCTCGTGTGTGTGTATATATATTGATATATTATCTGTTGCAGAATAATGTATATTTATATCATTAGTTATGTCAGTATCAGAACATTTGTATTCTGTTATTAACAACCACTTTACTCTACAGGTGTGTGTCACAGACTTTGCACCCCGTTTGACTGTTGAAGTCAATCAGCAGCAATTGTTGCGTGATGAGTTCCGCCGTGTGGCAGCACGTATGGGTAAGTTTTAAAAAGAGTAGAGTTTAAATGCAGTTAAAATACAATGGATGATGTGTTATTAGGCAGACTGTTTGAATGAAAGTTATAATTTCCATAATCATTATGGTTGTTATCTAAAACTTTAAATGAAATGCATAGAGATGTTAGTATAATGGATGATTTGTCTTTTTTAGGTGTCAGGTACTTCCCCTTTGCTGAGCATTTCCCCATGGACCGGCTTGAGCTGTGGAGCAGAGATGGTGTAAGTAGAATATATAGCCTCGTCTACACTTTCTCTGTAGTTGAATGATAAGTTTATTGCAGATATCGTTTAATCTGTTTCATTTTCATTATTTTTGCAGGTTCACCTCAGTGATAGTGACGGCATGCCCATTTCTGCCGGGCTGCTGTGGAGTGTTGCATACCAATTCCTGCATCCTCCGACACCAAAGCCTCAGCCTGCTCCCAGAGCGTCGCAGCCTCGTAGGCAGGTTGTTCCAAAGGTGGTTGTGAAGGGAGAGGTCACCGTACCTCGTCCATCAAACCCCTTTGAGTGGACCGTCGTTGGCAAGGGCAGGAAGGTAATTGTTTACACACTGTCATTGTGTGGTTCATGTTTATTTTTAACAGCCGACCTCTGTAATGGTTGATTCGTTGTTTAATACAAAGGATCTTATTTTGTCATTACAGAGGAGAGCACCTGAGGAACTTGAGCAGTCCTCTGGTGCAGAGAGGGTGGTTCAGCAGCAGGTATGTTATGATTGATTTTAGCCTAGACTGTTTTGGATATGATTGTTGATTTGATTATGGCATTTTGACAATAGTCGTTCTGTATATGTATTTGACAGGTTGACGCGACTTCACTTCTGGAGTCTTTCATCCAGCCCAACCCTGTTTGGTTCAGCAGTTCGGTGTTGGCTGCGATGGATGCTGCTGTTCCATCCCATCTTCCTAGCCCTGATTCTACTGCCGTTCCATGAAGCTCAAAGGTAAACTGCATGCAAGTGGTGTATGTTGGTTGGTTCAACTGTTTTTAGTATCTCCTTTTTTCCGATACACTCACAATAACATGCAAAACTGCACAATATTGTCCACAAGGGCTTTTGCCCAAATATGGCTTGAGAAAGTTTATTTTGTTTTTCTTCCATCAGCGTCCAAAAGTGGAACATCGTCGGACTTCTGCACGCCAGAAGGTTTGTATCAATTGTATTCAATATTTGACTTATTTGGATTAAAAAAAATATTTTTAGCATGTCTGCCATATAACCGCAATAATTGGAACAACAAAATGTTTTCTAGGTCTCGGCGAGAGCTTTGCCCCTGGTGAAACCTGTGCCATCGCCTGCAACTGCTCATCTGAAAGTGGACGCCAGGGGGGAGGTTGGTACAGTTTTGTGCAAACTGTGTGTGTGTCAGGGTTCGTACGGGTGCTTGAAATCCTTGAAAGTGCTTGAATTTCAATGTTGTGTTTTCAAGGTTTGAAAAGTGCTTGGATTTTAGTTTAAGTGCTTGAAAGTGCTTGACATTATAACTCTGTCTTGGCAACATTGGGATCAGACTGGAAAATTTGCTTATAACAAGGAGAAATAAAATCTCTGTGTATCATCACACATGCAGCCTAAATAATCATGAGTATATTCCTGTAGATATGTATTTTACCCCAGCAATAAGGTGCTGGAAAATTTGGTAAATGGCCCTTAAAAGTGCTAGAAAAGTTCGTGAATTTGACCTTGAAAAATGTGTACGAACCCTGGTGTGTAATCCATTTCTATAATAATAGTAGCATACTTAAATTATTCTAATCATTTCATGTTTTTTTTCTTTCATCTAGGTCTTTCATCTAGGTCATCAATCGATATTGAAGTTATAGAACAGCAGGATAGTACTGTGTCTATGCAAGAGCAGTCTTCATAAACATTTAAGCCAACTAATGTTAATACTTCTAAGTATTTGATAAGGAAAAGGAGCTCAAAAATAAAAAGGAAATACCAGCTAAATGATTTGTATAGGGAGAAAAAGAAGGACAATGCTAAACAGAAATATAACACAAATGGTATGCATAAGATGAAAGTTATTGAAAGAAATAAAAGACAATATAGGAAAAATGAAGTGTATAAGGATAAAGTTAAGGAAATGAGTGTAAAGAAATATAGCGAAAATGAAGTATTTAAGGATAAAGTTAAGAAAAGGAGTCAAGAGAAATATAGCGAAAATGAAGTATTTAAGGATAAAGTAAAGAAAAGAAGTCAAGAGAAATATAGCGAAAATGAAGTATTTAAGGATAAAGTTAAGAAAAGGAGTCAAGAGAAATATAGGGACAATGACGTATACAGAGAGTATGTAATAGCCGAGATTAAACGCAAATATCATGACAGTAATGAATATACGGAGCGTGTTATAGGCCCTTTTCACAGTGACGTCAGACAACTTCCGTTTTGGAGCGAAGCAGGGTATAGCTACATCCGGTTTGAGCCCTTTAAACTGAAGAAGCGGGAACATAGGACAGCGCCAGAGACGTTCTAGTATTGTACAGCGCTCAACAAAATTCAGCGTACTTTCTAAAGGTAAGATTTAGACTATCATATTTCACTTGTCGTAGTATATGTTATCTTCATTTTCCTTGGTATCGTTAGCGATCGTTGCAGTTATGTAGCTGCCTTGACGTGCAAAGTAACGTCAAAATGCATGCTAACAGGCAGGCTAACAAGCAGCAACTTCAGCTATAGTGAATGAATATGATAACGCCATGCTGTCCACCAATCAGAAACCTAACGTCGATGTAATACATCTTCTTTTTCCTCTCTGTTTTCCTTGTGTCCATCTCTCGACAGCATACTATATGGCACAAGAATTTCCCGTATCTCAGTTTCCATGATTTCCCAGCTGATGCTGAGCTTCGTGCCTGTTGGGTGAGGGCAATAAGGAGAGATGAGGGGCCAACTTTTAAAATCCTTCGTGGTAGCACTTATGTCTGCAGTCAGCACTTTACATCAGAGGAGACATATGTTTCTGCCAGTGGGCGCAACAAGCTGAAGAAAGGAGCAGTGCCATCTAGATTCCTGTGGAATGACTGGGGCAAAGGTAAGAGGGCTATGTTAACAATGGGGAATTGCCGTTTTTTACAATCTGGACCTTATTTATAGCATAAAATACGATCATTTAGCCTACTCACCCAGATAACTTTGGTATCATTACAAGTCGTTCCGACGAAATTAGATCCAGCCGAGAGCCGCGTATATCCATATGATGCGAGTCTACAGGGCAGCGGAATGCAGCCTCTAAATAACACATTATCTGCCACGGAACTCGTTCATTTCACCAATATTTTGTTATGATACGCTAGTCCCCTCTGTGTCCGGGGTAACCTGATATCAACATCCGGGATGATAATCATCTCTGAATCATAACAAAATATTGGTGAAATGAACAAGTTTCGTAGCAGATAATGTGCTATTTAAAGGCTGCATTCCACTGCCCTATAGACTCGCATCATATGGATATACGCGGCTCTTAAAGATAAGATGTATGTTAAGAATGTAAGAAACTGACAAGATGTGAGATGGAAAATTCTGATATTTAACCCATACTATGTTTTTGCATGTGTTGTATAATCATGTTTGTAACTGAACTTCTCACCTTGTGATATGTGTTGCTCATTTAACCCGGTTAAATGAGAAACAGGTATGACAAGCATGACTGATCCACCTCAACCAGACGATGAAATTTGTTTTGTTTTTTTGTTTCACTATTGTGTATCCTCATTAAAGATCACATTTCTTTTTACTTATGATTACTTTGTTTTAGCTCGTTAGTCAAAGGAATTTTCTGTTCTCATCATATTGGAGTTTTTTTCCCCTTAGTTAGATAGGGGAACCAAAAGGGTTGCAGGTTTTAGAACATCTAGTTCACTCACCCACTGACTGACTGTTCATGCAGATATATGTGTGTGACTACATTCATAAATGCTTATTAAAACTCAGATGACGTGTCAAGACTTCTTTTTAAATTCCTCATTGAATAGACAGAAATTATTTTTTGCCACCACAGATGACAATCAACATATTTGTTATTGTAGGAAGAGGCTCACAAGCTCGGGAGTCACCATATCAGCGTGCAAGGAAACGCCTTGCAGAGGCAGATGAAACTGAGATGCCTGTCCCAGAGAGTAGCACAGAGGATGTACCCCATCCAAATCCAGTGCTAACAGACCATGACTACACCTGCCATCCTTCTCCTGGTCAGTATTTAAAAACTTGAGCCCATTCCTTCTTTCTTACAGAAAACTGAGATATGTGTAAATCATATCATTATCTTCATGCTATAAACCTAAATGGCACAGGGTCATGCAATATCTGACAAGTTATGGCAATGGAGACAAGAGTTTCTGTTAAGCTCATCAATATCATCCAGTTATGAGTACAAACTGAAAACGGATAAGTGATGCCAAATAAGGTGTGTGCTTTTTTGTCCTCTAAAGGTAAAATGGACAGTTCTGCTAGGATGATTCAGCAGTTGAAGGTGCAAGTGGTTACACGGGAACACGAAATCCAGCAGCTGACACTGAAGAATCAGCAGCCACTGATTTCTAGGTTCTGTGTCACTGATGAGGACTACCGTTACTACACCAGATTCAGCTCCAAGAAGGTCTTCACTGTGTTTTGGGAGTCTGTTTACCCCTCTGCATCGAGGCTTGTCTATTGGTCTAAAGCACAGCGAGCAGCGGAAGTGATGCCTAGCCCACAGCGAAAGCTTGAATTGATAGATGAACTGTTCATGTTCCTCTGTCGCATAGCAGCTGGGCTTCAGGAGAAGACCTTGTCATCTCTCTTTGAGGTCAGTGTGTCGACTGTTAGTCGCATCATTCTAACGTGGACAAGCTATCTCTACCTGGTTCTGGGATCACTACCATCATGGATGACAAGAGAGCAAGTGCAGGCCACAATGCCTGACAAGTTCAGGCTCTACTGTCCTCAGCTCAGAGTCATCATAGACTGCACTGAGATCCGCTGTGAAACGGCATCTTCCCTCTCATTACAGTCAGAGACATTCTCAAGCTACAAAAATCACACCACCTTCAAAGGTCTGATTGGTGTTGCGCCATGTGGTGTTATCACATTTGTTTCTACTTTGTACACTGGCTCCGTGTCAGACATTGAAATAACAAAGAGGTCACACCTTCTGCAGCTACTCCAGCCAGGGGATGAGGTAATGGCGGACAAGGGCTTCCTGATTGAGAAGATGCTGTCAGAGGTGGGGGTAAAACTCATCATCCCTCCATTAAAAAAGTCCACCCAGCTCAGCAAGGAAGACACTCAGAAGACCCAGGCTATTGCTCGTCTGAGGATCCTAGTGGAAAGGGCCATACGCAGGGTGAAGGAATACCACATTTGGGATGGGCTTGTTCCACTCTCTATGGTGGGATCTGTCAATCAGCTCTGGGCCATCTGTTGCCTGATGTCTAACTATCAGGGACCTCTTGATATTAAAGGGGACAAACCAGTCTGAGGCTTCCTATCTTGGATCCTCTCTCACTGCATGTGGCTGTACAGCTGTGGCCCTGTGTATTGTAAATGGTTGCATGTAAATGTTAAGTGAACTGATTGTTTTAAAAATGAAATGCTGTTTTGAAAATAAAATACTGTTTGTACAAAAAATGAAATGCTGTTTTGAAAATAAAATACTGTTTGTACAAAAAATGAAATGCTGTTTTGAAAATAAAATACTGTTTGTACAAAAAATGGCTTTAATTCTACGTGCGGCGAGGATGACTAAAATAAAGTAAAAACACAAAAACAAGAATGTATTATTCAGTAAATGGGTACTTTGATTCTAAGGTGTTTGAACTTAGCAACTACATGACCAGTGTTCACAAGTTTATAAATCACTGATTCAGTGTCCTTGTATAAACATCAATCTTTAATCATCCACAAAAGTGTGTCATTCTCATAAGAACATGAGATCAGTTCAATTCTGAAAAACATTCAAACATTGCAACAAACATTTTGAAACCAATCAAAAAACATTTTTACACATTTGGTGTAGGAGGAACTGTTGTATCAGCTTCATAGGTGATTACCTTGTGTCCTTTCAAATGTAGCTCTACATCTACTAGCTCTACTACACTACTCTCAAGTCATTTTTAAGCTTTGCTACGTAAGAAGACATCCATGTAGATGTTAAAATAGAAGTCATCCAGCTTTTGGCGCATTGACTGGATAATCTCCTCATCCCTAAAGATGCGTTCAACTGTGAAGTCAGTGTGCGTATCTGTAATGAAATCACACCACTGAAGGCCACTTATGGCCAGTTGTCCTTGCACCTGATAATAATATTTGTGAGTCTTCCTTAAGAAGGCTTTGCCTTTAACTGTGGTCAGGTGTTTCACTTGTGCAACACTTTCCACGTTGCAGGTCTTGAACTCTGCCAGGCCAAATGGTGGTACTTCACAAGGGTTGAAGACTTTGGCATCAGGGCTAGCCCCAAGGTGAGGTGCGTCTGGGTGGATTATTACTCCAGAAGGTGTCACTGAGACATCACAAAAATCTGCATACCGCCGCAGTATCTCAGATTCCAGGTCCAAACCTCGTTTCATGGCAGCAGTCTGAGGAGTTCCCCTCAGGATGCGAGAAGCCAAGGCTTTGGCAGAAGACTCCCCACAAACATGGCATATCTCACGGAATCGGCTGGCTGTGAGTCGGGGTTTGCGTACCAGGGTCCATAACTGGCATTCTGACTGCTGCCTGGTTTCAGCTTCAATAGCAGCTGAGATCTCCCGTGTTACCTTTAAAAAAAGAAGAATGAAACATCAATGCACGTTACATTAATTGTGAATATGAACAGATAACACTCTTAATGTGACAACCCTCGAAAAATAAAGGTTAAATAAATGAATACAAACCTTCAGGGTCTCCAGGTGGCATTGTTGCTTGTAACTGAGCTCATAATTTGCTGGGAATTTAAAATTGTAGCCATCAACAAGTAACTGAGGAAACGCAGGGGCATCAGGGTGTCTAATACAGTCTTTACTTATTTCAGGGGGGCACTGGTAAGAAAGGACAGAGCCAAATGGCACAGGACCAAATTTAGAGTCGACCAAATTAAGGTTCTCAAGCCCATGCAGCAGTTTGCATAACCCTGGTTGTGGATGAATGTCTTTGAGTTTTTCTCCACTGGCCATCATATGAGGATCTGGAAGAGGCCCTGACAAAAATAGAGAAAGAGTAAATGAGAGGAAAGAGGATGAGAGTAGACAAAGACAGGACAGAAGATAATAGAAGAGAATAAAGAGGAGAGTAAAACTCATTCAAACTCACCAGCATATGCTCTGTACAGTGTGCACTTTGCACCAGTCCTTACACTTCTTTTTGTTTTGGGCTTACACACTGTCATATCATTTGTTGCCTCTGGTGCAATTCCCTATGGCAATAATAATATTTTTTATTAATAATAATAACAATACAGGCAATGCGAACTGCAAGTCCTACATTTTCAAGAGTAGTAAATATAAATATCTGACCTGTGTCCTTGGCCGGTGCCAGGTCTGCAGCATGCTGGTGCAGGACAGTGGCAATGGCACAGTCTTGAACCCCAAGGTACTGTAGTGTGCTGTCTGAAATAGCAGGGCTACCATGTGATTACACAGAGCTTTACCTGCGGCACAGGAACATGCCATGCACTCCAGTGCCACAGGGTCCTCTCCAGAGTCAATTGTAAACTGGAAATAGAGACATGACATGTTAAGTTGGATAATTTCTAAATTATTAAAACAGTAACATGACAGAATATGAACGTATGGAACAGTAGGTGTAAACAATTATTTTATTTTTTTTATTGAGTGCATTTACATGCCCAGAATAATAATCAGTATGCTGTTAAATTACTCCTCTGGGATACATGAAGTTATTTTAATGGGACTTGAATTGAATTGAATTGAATTGACATGGCCACTCCAATGATAATCCAGAAATACAATAATACGCTGATTATTAGTGAGCATGTAAACACTCGTCAACGGTATCTTTCTCAGCCTTTGTTGTCCTCAACTAACCTAGGCCTTAACAGTTATGTGCGAAGCTGTTTTATTGATTGTGGCTCCTAAAATACTGACATGAGACTGAGAAACACACCGAACCCACAGTGGAACTTCGTGGGATACTGTAAAGTCTGCAACCGCAGCATAACACAACAAAAGAGAAAACTGAACCCTAAAATCTTATTTAAAAAACCTGGAGATAATGAGGCTCCTCGCTTTTCTTCATTGACCTATGACAGCGTGCTCTCACTGTGACCGAGTGGTCAACAGCGTTTGACACTGTTCCAAAACAATGTTAGGTGAGAGAGGGCTCGGCATTACACATGAAGGCTAAACGATACTAAACTATATTCGAAGCACGACTCGGTAACAGCTGTGAAATAGAATAGTGGATAAAGCAACAGTCTAATATTTATAAAGCTACCATAGTAACTTAATCAAGAAACAGACAACTAATAGATTATCAAAACACCTGTAGCCTACGTTATCATTATCCTAGCATCTCCGCTAACGTCAGAGCTAAGAAGACAAAACACTTACCTTCACAATCAAACAGGTACTGTTCTATAAAGAACTTCTAACCCTTGTCCAGTTTAGAGGCTGGAGTTTTTGACAGTTTTTCTGCCAGTCTGTGTACGTCTCCTAAACGAAATTTTGGGAGCTTGAGGAGTGACTGTGTGAAATCCATTTTGGAAACACCGCTCACTGAGATAGCGGAAGCAACGACGGAAGTCATGATACCCTGCTTCGCTCCAAAACGGAAGTTGTGTGACGTCATGTGAAAAGGGCCTATAGCAGGAAACAAATTAAAGAGGGAAAAGCATAAACAAAAGTCAGAGGAGTTTGATTATGTTAGAGAACAGTTTTGGGACAAAGTTAAAGATGGGCCAGATTTTGTGTGCTGTGTATGCTACAGAGGGTTGTTTAAGAATCAGGTTTTGAAGTGTAAAAGAGAAAATTATACTAAAACCAAAGAAAGCATGTTAATTGCTGATAAATGTATTAGTGACAAATATTTACATAAATGTAATGAAGACTGCATATTGCCATGTAAATGGTTGGGTACAGCTAGAAGTCAGCTGTGGATTTGTAGCAAGTGTCATTCTTGCATTATAGATGGTGTAATGCCACCTGAATGTGCATTGAACAATTTGGCGCTTTGTCCCATTCCACCAGTACTGGCGTGTTTGAAAAGGTTAGAGATACATTTGATAGCGTTGCATATTCCGTTCATGAAGATGTTGGCGTTGCCTAAAGGTGGGCAAAATGGAGTACATGGACCTGTAACATGTGTTCCTGCAAATATTGTGCAGACGAGCAATTTGCTGCCACATACAGACATGGAAGGATCTTTGTTGCCAGTAAAGTTGAAGCGGAAGCTTACTTATAAAGGACATTATGACTATGAGTTTGTTGACAGTATGCGCGTAAGGCAGGCTTTGCAGTATTTAAAAAAGACAAATGTCCATTATAAAGATGTTGAGTTTAATGAAGCTTGGATAAATACGTTTTGTAGCGAATCGGATAGTGATTGTGATGCGGGGGGTGAAGTATCTGCAGATGTTGGCGAAGATGAGCTTCTGCATGATAGACAAAACCATTGTATGTTTCAGGACACTTGTCTTATGCCTGTGGATATTGGTCAGGAGACACTGGATCAATATTTTGATAATATATTGAATTTGGCTCCAGCAGAAGGGAACTCTCCTGTGAGGTTGTTGTCTGATCATACAAATGAAGCTAAATGCTTCCCAGTGTTGTTTCCTACTGGTAGATGGTAGATTTGCACAAAATGTTGAATACATCTTTTTTGCTCAGTACTTATCTGAGGTAGAACAGGTTGTGTCAAATGTATCAATAGCACTGTGAAAGGGTAAAGGAGGTGCTATATCAAAGGTCAGTAGAAATGTATTAAATGATGAGGAATCTTTGAAAAAGTTGTTGCAGTTTGATGATGGGTTTAGTTTTCTTAAACCTATCAGAGGTACCCCATCTTTTTGGAAAGGAGCCCAGCGTGATTTGTTGGCTTGTGTTCGTCAGCTGGGTGTCCCGACGTGGTTTTGTTCGTTTTCTTCAGCTGATATGCGGTGGAAAAGTCTCCTCAATAGTATTTTGAAGCAGGCAGGTAGAACAGAGACAGCTGAGCAGTTGGATTATGCAGAGAGGTGTCAACTTTTGCGTGGCAGTCCGGCCACTGCGGCCAGAATGTTTGATTTTCGCTGGCATTGTTTTTTGAGAGAGGTGCTTATGTCTCCATCTAATCCTATTGGCAAAATAAAGGATTATTTTTATAGGGTGGAATTCCAGCAGCGTGGATCACCACATGTTCACAGCCTCTTTTGGATAGAGAATGCCCCAATAATTGATAAAAACACAGATGAAGAGGTAGTTGAGTTTATTGATCATTATGTGACATGTGAATTACCAGCACAGGATGAAACCTTATTGGAGATTGTTACATCTGTGCAACAGCATTCAAAACGACATTCAAAATCTTGTAAAAAGAATAAAACTGTTTGTCGTTTCAATTTTCCCAAGCCACCATCAGCAAAAACTTTCATTTCACGTCCAGTCAGTGAAGAGGATGACAAAAAGTCTTGTAAATGTAAGGTAGGCCTAGATGAAGCACATAAATTGGACCGTTGTGCATGCAAGAATGAGGGGCAGAAAAAACCAGCAATCATGAAAAAAGAGATTGCAGTTAACATTATGACAAAGATTAAGGAGGCTCTTTCAGATGACAATGCCAGTTTTGATAGTGTGGAAGAGTTGTTTGGACATTTAGGATTAAACCAAAGTCGTTTTGAGGCTGCTTACAACCGAGTAGCCAGGAAGACGCACGTTGTTTTGAAGAGGCAGGCGAACAAAGTTTGGATCAATCAATATAGCAAACCGCTTTTAAAATGCTGGAATGCTAATATTGACATCCAATATGTCGTTGATGCCAATGCTTCTGTAGTGTACATTATTTCTTACATCTCCAAGGCAGAAAAGGAGATGGGGTTGTTGTTAGGAAATGCTCGGAGGGAAGCGGCTAAAGAGGGTAATAGTAGTGCTAAAGATGCATTGAAAATTTTAGGAAGTGTGTATTTACACAATAGGGATGTTTGTGCTCAAGAGGCGGTGTATAGATTGACAAACATGCATCTTAAGGAGTGCTCTAGGAAAGTTGTGTTTGTGCCGGTAGGGGAGAATACAGTTAGAATGAGTTTGCCTTTAAGTGTGTTAAAACAAAAGGCATCATAACATGATCTTACCGATGAAGATATGTGGATGAGGAGTTCTGTTGACAGGTACAAGAATAGGCAGAAAAATGGTACATTTAATGATATGTGTTTGGCAACATTTGCGTCAGAGTATCGTGTTTTGAGTAAAAACGAAACGGCTGGCCATCGGGTTAAATTGGATGATGATTGTGGTTTTGTTGTGAAAAGAACACGTACGCAACCTGCTGTTGTTCGTTACGTGCGGTTTTCGGAGACTAAGAATCCGGAATTGTTCTATCAGAGCATTTTGCAGTTGTTCCTGCCGTATCCTATAGATGGGCAGCTCAAACCGGCAGGGTTTGAGATGTTTGAGCAGTTTTATAGACACGGTCGTGTGAAATTAGGTGATAAATTGATGCATTCGGTTTAAGCGGTTGTTGATTCGAACAGATGCAAATTTGAAAGAGATGCAGACGAGTTGGATGATATCCAAAATTCAATTGATACGGAGGGTGTTGTAGAAGATGCCTGGTGCGAGCTGTGCCCAGAGCAGGAGTTGGAGCGTTTAGAGTGTATTGAGGAACGTAGAGAGACAGAGCAGATAGTGGAGGAACATGTAGATGGCATTCCAGATTTGGCTGTGAACAGTAAAGATGTTGCACATTTGGAAAAGAGGAACAATCTCCTCAACAGAGAAGACGGTTTGGCTTTAGTTAGGTCTCTGAATGAGACACAGATGTGTATTTTTTATCAGATTAGGCAGTGGTGCTTAGATAGGGTAAATGGAGCAAAGCCAGATCCGATACATGTATTTATTACTGGTGGGGCAGGGACAGGTAAGAGCCATTTGATCAGGGCTATACAATACAAGGCAAATAGGTTGTTGCAGAGAGGGTGTCACGATCTGGACGACATTTGCGTACTACTAACAGCTCCTACGGGGATAGCTGCACACAATTTAAATGCAGCTACAATTCACAATGCTTTTAGCATAGGTAAAGATGTACGCTTACCTTACACTCCATTGGGTGAGGAGAAGCTGAATTCTTTACGTGCTAAATATAGTAGCTTGCACCTTTTGATAATAGATGAAATCTCCATGGTTGATCACAAACTATTGGCTTATATCCATGGGAGATTAGGACAAATTAAGCAATCTGGTGACTATTCTCCGTTTGGAAACGTTGTTGTAATTGCAGTTGGAGATTTTTATCAGTTGCCTCCAGTGAAAGGGAGACCTCTGTATTTAGATGACCTGGAATGTGGTGATTTGTGGTCTCGGTTGTTTAAGGTTGCAGAATTGAAAACCGTTGTGCGTCAGAAAGAACCCGTATTTGCAGAGTTGTTGAACAGAGTTCGAACTCGTTCAAAAGGTACCCCAAATTGGATAGCGACATTGAAATATTGAAACATTGTAAAACCGGCGAAGTCAGCTCAGCTTTGCACATATTTCCGACAAATCAACAAGTAAATGAGCATAATGTAAAGGAGTTGTTTAAGAGTTGTCCGGATCATGTGGAGATAGAGGCACAGGATTATGTCAATAGTAAGAAAACAGGCAAGCTCGAGTTGATAAGCGGACATCATTCCAGAGCATATGACACATGTCTGGATGAGACACTGCTTTTAGGGAAAGATGCCCGTGTAATGCTGTTGAAAAACTTAGATGTGGTGGATGGTCTAGTTAATGGGGCGTGTGGCACACATAGTTTATCCGGAGAATGATGGAACACGGTTTCCTCAGATGGTGTATGTTAAATTTGATGATGATAGGGTAGGCATACAGAAGAGGAAACGCTGTGCATTTGCCTCTGCAGTAGAAATGGGTTCCACGGGCATTGAACCTGAAGAGGAGGGTGACTAAAAAGGGTGGAATACATCGGCAATTTCCACTGAAGCTCGCCTGGGCCTGTACAGTACATAAAGTACAAGGCATTACAGTAGATCAAGCGGTCGTGTCGCTTGAAAGGATTTTTGCAGCTGGACAGGCGTATGTAGCTTTAAGTCGGGTTAGAAATTTGTCAGGGTTGGTGATTAGTGACTTTAAGGAGAAAGCCATCTATTGTAAGGACACAATCAAAGATGCAATTGAAAACATGCCTCCCTTCATGGTCGAGAATATTTCAAGGCACAAATTCAATACACAGACCTTTACTGTGTTTTTGATGAATGTGCAGAATTTGACCTCACGTGTATCTGATTTGGCACTTCGCACACAGCATTTGCAGCCTAAATGCATTGCTGTTACAGAAACATGGCTGCCTGCAGTTTCCTCATTTGAACCTGTAAAGATGGATGGTTATGCTTATCATAATCAGCCAAGGAATTTATCCTACAATAGCAGCGACCCAATATTGACAGAAATTCAAGGCCAACAACGTGGTGGAGTTGGCCTGTATAGTGCAGACAATTTGGCATGCAATGTTTTCCAGGTACCAAATGTCAATTTAGAATGTTTGGTTTACCACTGCACTACATACAGCCTTTTGATAGCAGTAATCTATAGACCACCATCTTATCCATGCCGTTGTTTAAAGTAAATTTAGGCAAATTACTTGATTGGCTGAATCTACAAAGTAACACAATTGCTGTCATGGGAGATTTCAATGACGATATTTTGAAATCATCGTCAATGGCCAAATTTATGACAAAGGGTTTGTTCAATTTGTGAAACAACCCACAACCATAAACGGCACACTAATTGATCACGTGTATGTGAAAACAACGCATTATATTGTTGAATCGTTAGTGTTGCCAACTTATTTCAGTGACCATGAGGGGATCATGTGTTCTTTTACATCTAGCACAGAGTAGTTAGGGAGAAGAGCATAGTAGTAGTAATTTTTTGTATAAGTATTTGATACATTTTATATTGTTGTTTATATATGCATGTTTCCTTTTCAGGAGTTTTGTGTAATTCTATATTGTGTGTTGAAAATATAAAAAAACAACAAAAAAAGTGTTTGATAAAGTTTATATTGTTTATATATGCATGTTTCCTTTTCAGGAGTTTGGTGTAATTCTATATTATATGTTCAATATATAAAAACAAACAAAAAAAAATGTGTTACATATATGGGTTTCGTTTCCTGTATTACAACAGCATTTCTAAACTAAAACAAACAGTACTAACCATTTTTAACAGTAATTTCGATGATACACATTTGGAGTTTTATATGTAAAACATTTTCTTGAAAAAATTTAGCTGATGTATAGCAATTGGTATACTGCAGTAATCGCATGATATGAATTGCTGCCAGTCATATGCTGTTGCTAATGCAGGTTTTGCTTTACCTTTCATGTTGCCTCAAAAAGCAAAAGACACTGGTAATGGTACTCCTGGTTTACCTGGGATGCGGTTAAATTCCCTGCGGTGTCCTGTTGATTCTTTGGCATTTACATGAAAGGCCATATTTTACTCAATTATATGTACAAATGTGACTAAACTCCAGAAAAGAAAATCCACATCAAATTAACCCTTGTATTATGTTCGTTTCTCCCCCTTACTATGGTGTTCCTGGTCAAATTTGACAGGTCTGGTTTAAGTGCTATTATACTGCCACAAAAAACATCATTCAAACATAATGAAAAGGCCATTTTATTGAACACTTTTAATACATTGTAGTAAGTGTTTCTAACTAGTGGTGTACATGCATAATGGCAATGAACATACAAAGAATATTCTATGTTGATATAAAGAATAGTCCTCTTGTCATGATCTATGGCTGCAGTGTCTGTGTTGTGGTTTTTGTGCTTGTGTGTTCTGTTTACTTGCAGCGTTGCACTGGAAGGCTGGGTGGATTTGTTGTTTCAGGAGGGATCACACTCACATGCACCTGCTGCAGGTTGACAATCAATGCCTGCTTAAAAGACTTGATCGACACACTACCTACTGACAGATGATTACATCAACCACATGCGGTATATGGCTCTGTCAATAGTATAATCTAGACTTACTCTAGTTCACCTGTGTGTTATACTGGAAACAGAATATCAACTAATTTCGCCATTCTTTGTCTACAGCTGTGTTCCCCCAAGTGGCCAAACACCACGCATTTCCTCAGCCTGGCTGCAACACTCCACCTGCCATGCGCTCCTCCAAGCAGCTAGACACCACGCAGCTCTCCAGCAGCCTCAACCTCAAACCATCATCAGCTGTGAATTCAGTTGTGTTGAAATAAAGAAGCTTTTCATACTGCTCCAGCTGTGTGTCCGCTGTTGACTTCAACCAGATTCCAGTGTACCAGTGTAACACGTCTGTGTGTGTCTGTGTGCGTGTTTTCGACACACAGGAGTGGCATTATACAATCAGGTTGGAGTGTGTCTTGCAAACAAAGGCATCACATTTGTAGCATGTCAGTGTTGTTGCTGTCGTTGGGGGGCTTAGCCTGGGGCAGCAGCTGGGGCTTGCAACCTCCTAACCAGACTAGCAGAGGGTGATGAGGTCCAACCAGAATCAATAGATACATGTAGGTTTGGAGACAGACCTGGTCAAATGCTCACCATATTTCCTTAATCACATGCTTCCCCCCTCTAGGTTTGTCACAGCCAGTATCATTTCATCCATAAACTCTGGTAAAAAGATTTGGAAGCTGGACTTGATGTCCTCCACACAAGATATTGCTCATAGTGATGGCACTGGCATCACCCTTACAATGTTTCCACTCTTGCTGTGCCTCCCCTGTCCTGGGAGGAATAACAGTTTACTAGTTAGAACTGTGTAAATCTTTATATATAGGGCCTTTGATCAGCTATGATACATTGTTAGGTCTGGACATTGTGTGTGGCACCCAGGTTGGCACATAAGTTCAAAAAAGAGACAGGATTCCATTAATGACACCTAATTCTTCCTGTGAGAATGTGTGTGTGTGTGGGATGCGTTGGTAGCTGTGGCGGCTGGTGCATTTTTTTACGGGGGGGGGGGGGGGGGGGGCATATCAAAAACCCTAAATATATGGTAAATCATAAAAGTGTAAATTGACAGTAAAAATGGTCATGATGTTGAAAATTGACTCACTGTCAGTTCAACTGATGAACAGCAACACCTGATGAACTAAGAAAATAGACAGCAGTCACCCCATATTATATAACATTATTGCTATCACAAACTGGCTCAATTCATGCGACAAAGATGAGATAAGTCATGTTAAAGTGCAACAACCTTAATGTTTGGTGTGAAAAGTAACTGCATGTGTGTGTGTATTATGATACTATTTATATAATATAAAATGTCAAAACAAATCTCCAAACATTTATTATCATAATACTATCGTTTTAACACTTACAGATGAAATATACTGTTACAAACATTGTACTGACATCTAGTGGTCAGACGAAAACAGTAGCACTGCACATTCCAATGTGATATGGTTCTTAAAGTTTCATGAAACTAAAAAGAATACAGGAGGGAGGGAAGGTAAGGGAAGGTGGGTTATTTTTCTCTGCTGCCTTATGAGCAGAATATTGTTGACAATTAGTAGTAACATTAAATCTGTTAAGAACCTGTTCAGGTGTTTTCAGTTTTACTTTGTATACATAAATGTTGCACTTTTCTCCTTGACAAATGCACATTTCTAAGTGACTTTGTGGTTAAAGTAATGGATGTCTTTCATAAGTTTCTACTCCATAGAAGCACCGCTCAGATTCAGCTGTAGTCATAGAAATTGTGATAAGGATCTTTAGCAGAGCCACAGTCTCTGAAGCGTTTTTGTGAAGATTGCTCTCCGTGACCATCTGATACAGAGCCACAGCTCCACTACAATTCTTGAACTCATCATTGCTGTAGATGTGAGACAGTTCAGTTTTCAGCTTGTTTTTGTTAAGCAGTGG
Source organism: Sparus aurata (assembly GCF_900880675.1). NCBI lineage: Eukaryota > Metazoa > Chordata > Actinopteri > Spariformes > Sparidae > Sparus > Sparus aurata. Next base: position 16,124 of record NW_022045129.1, on the reverse strand, counting down.
GTAAGCCTCCATGATGATGTTCAGTACTGTTTCATGGAACTGACTTTTGTACTGTTGGAATTTGTCTCCCTGCAGCAGTGTCACAAACCTAAAAAAAATGAAAGCGCCAATTTAACACAATATGGAGTTGTATATGACTCATCTTTACAATAAATACTTTTTTTTAATTCAAGAATTGCAGGTAACTATAAGGGTACATACTATATGTTTGGTCCTATGCAGAAGTAGGATTTATGGATGAATATGGTTATTTGAGTGAGTTAGCTTAATCTATATCTTGCAAACAGGTATATGGTAAGTATAAAATAAAAATTCAGTATTAGATTCAGTGGAAGGTTTACAGGACTTTCAGACACAACAGATACATATGCGGAGCAGTAGCAGAGGCAAAGCAGAAAGTGTCCCCATAAGAATGAATGGGAAAACGCTTCCCAAACTCCTGCCATTTTTGAAAAAATGTAATGGTTATCGCCAAAATATTTATATACTGAGTCACAGGAGTCATTGCTGAACTCTGTGATGTCTTTTTTTATTTATGTAGAGTGAAAAATGAGGGCACCAGAGCAAGAGACAAAAGAGGTACTGTCTGCTCTCCTCCAGAAATTTAGGCTTAAAATTAACATGGCGGCTTATGTAAGAGTTGTTGGAGTACTTGTCGCTCTGGGGCTTCCACATCCAAAAGTGTAAGTCCTACATCTGAAATAAGACCATTAGCTGAAAGCCAACAAGATGTATTGTCTATGTGAAGTAAAAGATGTGGGATCCAAATCAAGCTGAAGAGTATTTTTTCTCCAGTTCTTCCAACTGCTCTACACTCTAGCGATGATGTCACGCACTGTAGCTTACACAATACACACCCATTATAAAATGAAAACACTAGCTGAAAATCCTTAAAACTAAAACTGTGATGATTTGGAAAGTGTAAAAGATTTTTTATTCTGTCCTTAGTGTCTGTGTGTGTACACAAATTGACAGATAGCGAACAAGCTCCACGAGAAAGTCAGAAGTTGGAATAAAGTTGAATGGTCTTTACTGTTGTCTTCATTCTCATGACACAATTTTGTAAAACTGAAATGATACCGAAAAATATAGCATTAAATACTGAATGGTTACTTAAATAACATAATATATTCACAGAGATGATAATGTCAATAGCTGTTCATAGCATGTAAATAATGTAGATAGTTGTAGTTCACTGTTAACTTAACATTAGTAATGGTTACATGCAAATAACTAAACATTTACGTTACGTATCAAAATGCACTACATCAACACCTGTGCAGAAACAGAATTGACTGAAAATGTGAATATAACTCACAAGCGATCCTTTTCCTGATCACAAATAGCGGGAGGAAATGACAATGATAGCTGGAGCTACAAGCTGGCTGCATGGCATGCAGAAGCTAAAGCCTTTTCCTGATCAGACTGTCTACACTATAGGCGCGTTCAAGTTGACCTCCTGCTGCCTGACTGCATCAGCGAGATCTGCTGGCGGCTGCAGGGGCGGGGCTACAAACTCTGCTATGAAGTCGGACACTCTCTCTTCCCGTAGACGTGACGTGACCTGGCTGAGCTTGCGGTGTTTGTCTTCTTCGTTGGTGAAGAAGTGGAGGAAATTGAAATTCCATTAATGTTTGATTACAATCAACAACGTATGCGATCAGTTTTCTTACCTGATGCTATGGGAACTTTGCTGGCCTTTTTCTCATATTAATCACCCTTGGAAATTATTAAATCTGAGATGTTCAAAATAGTAGTCAACCAAAACATTTGGGCTGAGGGAATAGAGCAGTGGAACTGCTGCCGTGTTGCATGCAGACGACCGGGGATCAAGACCCGTGTCAAGCCTGTCTTTTTGCAGAGGACGTATTCAGCTGATTACTTTATTATTATTGTAAATGATCATGTTGTGTTTGCCTTGTAATGTCACCATTAAATACATTTGAACTTTGTCTATCTGGTACATAATAGTAAGTCTTGCCTAATAACAATACAATACAATTACAACAGTTATTTGTTATTATGATGCCAACTGTGCTTAGGTGCGTCATTATATCACAGCTGAGGGGAATTTGCTGACTACATTTAAGAAATAAGCATAACTGTAGACACATAAGATGAAGCATTTTCTCATAGCAACATTTTTCACAATTAATGAAATACATTTCACTGAATGAATGAAATACAATAATCAGAACAAATGACTGAATCAGATGCATTGTCCCACTGTGCCATCTCATCACACGCAGAATAGCTCAGGACAATTCTTTGTATTGTTAATGTGACGGGAACAGAAAGGGTTAATTAATAAGAGTGGATGGTACAGATAACACTGGACACAGCAGTTAACCACTTCTCCATCATCACCCTAAGCTGACAGAACTGAGCAGTTTATTGAAGACATCTTTCAGGGTTGTTGCGTTACATGAAGGATTTAATAGGTTTATTCATGGTGACTATCCCACAGGTGCGGACACACGGCTGCCACTTATCTGAAAGTATTTGATATTTGAGTAGAAAAGAGGCAGAGGCCTTATGGATATGGAAATTCATCGAAACACACGTCATATACGTCAGCATAGATGAGAGCCAATTAGGGCAAAGTCCTGATGTCATGAAGGTGGGTCTAGGATCGCGCAGTACCTGGAGAGCAACTGCGTGAATGCTCTGCAGCAGCTTTGCTCCCGCGATAACTTAAGGTCATGTGACATCAGATGCAGAGCAGAAACCACTCCCATCCAGGTCATCGTGGACACATTTTAACCAGCATGCATCACGATTTAGCGCTGCGCAGCACTGCTTGATCTTGAACTCGCCTTATGACCTGGTGGCGTCATGTGACCGCATCCACCTATCAGAACAAAGGCTGGACTTAAACAGGCAAATGATGATTTCCCTTAAACGCCAGTAGGGGGAGACAAGGCAAATTCAGGCAAAGCTCACACAGAACATGACATTTTTAGAAACTGAATATGTGCCTGATAGTTCACGGTTTTCTGACTCATTTAAAGGTCAAACTCAAGCTCAAACTATAAGGTACAAGAAGGGGTTGAAAGTCGATGAATTTTAAGAGGATTTGAAGATTTTCCCATTTACTTTCCATTCACATTAATTAGACTGCGACCAGAGAGCCACCTATGATCTGATTTGCACCAAATTTTGCACAAACCCTCATCAGGCCACGGAACACAATTAGGAAAAGTGTTGTGGCAATCGGAAAGTATTTGGTGAAAATACGAAAGACTGTCTGTTTTGAACACAATGTGCAGGAATTTGTTGTTTTATATTTAGGGCCTTTTTTGGTCTATTAAAATTCTTTTGATAAATTTTTTTCAGGAGGGTCCACAAAGGCTTCACGCAAAGTTTGGTGCAAATCAATCAAATTGCCTAGGAAGAGTTTGATAAAGTATGTTTTTGTATTTGTCGCCATGTTGTGAATGGAAAGTTGGCGCGAAAGTGGGCGTGGCCTACACCAAACAATTCAGCTGAATGCAGGGAACACATAGTGATGAGGTTTAATAATGTGCAACACATTTAGTGGGAGTTATGAGCCAAAAACGCTTTTGCATTGAAAATAGCGCCACCTGCTAGTGGCAGATCAACAAACCCTTCGTCAGATGTCCTCAGGAGGGCATTGACCATAAGTATACAAAGTTTCGTGTCAATCCGATGAACAGATGTGGAGATATGAAATAGTTCAATTTAAAGAGCGCCACCTTGTGGTCAGCGCCTGAAATTTTGCACAGGGCCCCCGGGGGCTCATGGGACAGTAGTATCCTGAGTTTCATGTCATTAGACGTGACCACTGTGGAAATATCCAACACTTCCTGTTTTGAACCAAATCTGCAGGAAGTTGTTATTTAATAACTTTAAAAGTATTTGGTTTAATTAGAATCCCCTAGTAACTTTTTGTCAGGAGGGCGCACAGATGCTGTGTGCCGAGTTTCGTGCAAATCGGTGAAATCGCCTGGGAGGAGTTTGAAAAAGTAGGTTTTTCATTTGTCGTGATTTTGCGAATGGAAAGTTATCGCAAAAGTGGGCATGGCCTATACAACACAATCCAGCTTAAGTGAGGGAACATGTAGATATGAGGTTTAACAATGTGCGACACTATATGTGGGAGTTATGGGCCAAAAACGCTTTCACGTGTAAAATAGTGGAAAATAGCGCCACCTGCTGGTGATTTTTGGAGTCAGCGGGGCCATTCTAGACCACCCCTATGAATTTCATTGCCATAAGTGTTATGGTGTGGGCACAGGGTCAAATATAAAATTAAATTGGCACCACAGCGCCATCTAATGTCGAATTGGTAAACCCTTCATAAGCTCGCCTCAGGAGGGCACTGACATTAAGTAAACAAAGTTTCATGTGAATCCAATGAACCGTTGTGGAGATATAATATAGTTAGATTTAAAGAGCGCCACCTTGTGGTCATCGCATAAAATTTTGCACAGGGCCTCCAGGGTCTCATGGGGAAGTAGTATCCTGAGTTTCATGTCATTAGACCTGACCACTGTGGAAATATCCAACACTTCCTGTTTTAAACCAAATCTGCAGGAAGTTTTAATTTAATAACTTTAAAATTATTTGTTTTAATTAAAATCCACAAGTAATTTTTTGTCAGGAGGGTTCACAGATGCTGTGTGCCAAGTTTCGGCAAATTGGTGAGAACGCCTGGGAGGAGTTAAAAAAAGTAGGTTTTCGACATTTTGCGACGTAGTGAAAAAAAACTGTAGGTGGAAATGGGCGTGGCCTATACCACAAGATTCAACAGCATTCACTGAATGTGTGGATATATGGTTTTTGAATGTGCGACAAAGTATATGGGAGTTATCAGCCAAAACGCGCTTCCCTTAATAACAGCGCCACCTAGTGGTGGAAATTCAGGACGACAATAGATTATGAATACAATAGATTAAGGTGTGACTTATATTCCAATTTTGGTGAGTTTTGGGGTATGTTCAGGTAGTGAAAAATGCAATCATTTTGGACAAAGGAAAAAAAAAAGAAGAAGAAGAAGAAGAATCATTACGATTACAATAGGAACCTCGCAGGTTCCCTGCTCGGGCACTAATTAAAACTGCAAGCAGTGATGAACGGGCCCTCGCAGTCCGCGCACACGTTGGGGCATGCTGCTGTCCAAACGCGCCGCGGCTTAAGCCCCGTTGCTCGGTCGTTGTTCACGGAAGCGGCAACCGCCTGCGTTTGGGACGGTGCACGCCGGGGGTGAATATCAGCCTCTTCTCCCAACGTGTGTTTGTAACGTGGTGGGTTGCCCCTGCCAGTATTAAGCGCTTTCAGGTGAAGTCAGAACAACTTCATGCAATCCACAGAACTCCAAATGGACTACAGGTGAATGATTTCTGAAACATTTAATAATCGGCTACGTTTTGACAATCGATTCTGCACCGTTGCGTTGTGTGAAGTGTTATGGCCTTCTCTTTGCCTTCGTCTGGAATTCAGGGAACAGATTGGAAGTGGGACAGAGAGGGGGGGGTTGTGCTTGCAGTAAACTTCCTCCACCCTAAATTGAAACCCGGGTCCACTGCGTATGTGGCATGCACTCCAACCACTCGACCACCAGCGCAGATAAGACACTGCCTAATTTTGTCATCGTGAAGGCAGGAAGGCAGCGCATCATAGGGGAGGATGGAAGTGGAATGCCACAGATTAAGATAGGTAGTGGAGTGCAGCCAGAGGTGATTCTTCCTTTTGAAAAGGGACAGCGGTCAAGTGACCAGGTTTGACCAGCGTCCTGCAGCAGTGGTGTTTAACCAAAGAACCCACTCAGTTGTTTCATATCGCAGTGGAATCCACTTCGTTCATCGCGGAAGAGTTGGGCAGAATCACAACTACACACATCTTGTTGTGTGCCACATTGACAGGGCAGACACAACACGCAAATGGCATTCTTAGCAAATTGGCTTATTTGAAAATTGTGTGTTGTGGCTTACTACAACTGACTTATCCATAATGTGGCTGTAAACATTACCTTGCAATTATGCCCTGTTGTAACGTGCAATTCAGACAAAACTACCTGCAAATGCCATGTACATCTGACTATGGCTTTGTCCAAATTCAGGGGCACCATCCTTCACAGTGCGTATTTGAAGTGCAATTACGTCAGTAAGCCGCGCGAAGCCTGTCCAAATTCAAAGTGTGCTCCAAATGCTCCCCACAAATGCCTCCTTCTTTTGCCTGTTCCTGGAGGACACACCGCTACTATCCTTCGCGCCTACAAATTGCCCAAGATTCATTGCGCGCCCAGAGAGAATGAATAAATAAATAATGGCAACCTCAAGTGGCACAGATCTCTCATTCAAATGTAAGTATTGGGTCTATACTCAGTTTTTAATCATTTGAGCGTCAAACGCCAGATATGTTAAACTTCAAGGAACCTTAAAACCTCAAAATATCAGTTAAAATACGTTGGTAATGCTCAGCTCAATGCCTTTTACTTTCAAGCATTGGATGTTCAGAGGTTGACTCATATCTTATATCGTATTGTGACTGTGGACATGTTATAGACTCGTTTTACTTGTTATACATAAATGGACCAAGATTAACAGATTTAGATCAGGCTGTGATCCGTGAAAAGTCTAGTTAAACATTGGAATAAAGAGCTATGTTTATGGTTATTATCCTTATGATAATCATATTATTTTGTTGTATTAGAACTCTTTCTCTGTTTCACATTTCATTGTGTTTTAGGGAGCAAACAGAGAAGCTTCGTCACTGTCAGAGGTCAGAAGAACATTTGTTCACAGGGCGAAAAATTCCGCCAACAGGATGGGAGTAAGGCTATAATATATGATAATGAATAATAAATAGCCGATTTGTCATTCCTGATGTCACTTTTTGTAAATCTTTGCATCCCTGTGTTAATGTGATCTTGTGTTTACCTTTTCTCTTGCTTTTAGGAGGAAGAAGACATGAGGCTGCAGAGAGGATGGAGAGGCACTTCTCTGCTCCAGACAACAATCCTGACATTATTTCTGTTATTTTGTTAATTTATGAATTATATTTAAATTATCTTTTCATATTTGTTCATTTTATATAATTCATGAAATAAAATATAGTTCTATTGTTACACGTTGTCGTTTCCATTCAGTATTTTCAACTTAAGTATAATTTATAACAGCAAACGGCATCAAGTGCTACTTTTCAATGACAACAAGGGATTGAATGTTTCATTTTATTACAAGATTACAGCATAAATAACCATTTACAGGTTGTTATTCACCATTAACAAAAAAAATCATGATTAAAAACAATATTTAAGCCAAGTGAGAGGGATGGGTGAGAGGTGAGGGTTGACTCACTGTCAGGCTCCAAATGGCTCCTCCAGGAGGTGCTGGCTTGCATGTTTCGGGCTGTTTGTAGTGCGCCTTCCACCAAACCCCAACCCCAATCCTAGCCGTGGGGTCAGGGTTACTGTTAAAGCCAAGTGAGGGGGATGGGTGAGAGGTGAGGGTTGACTCACTGTCAGGCTCCAAATGGCTCCTCCAGGAGGTGCTGGCTTGCATGTTTCGGGCTGTTTGTAGTGCGCCTTCCACCAAACCCCACCCAACCCCAATCCTAGCCGTGGGGTGAGGGTTACTGTTAAAGCCAAGTGAGGGGGATGGGTGAGGGGTGAGGGTTGACTCACTGTCAGGCTCCAAATGGCTCCTCAAGAAGGTGCTGGCTTGCATGTTTCGGGCTGTTTGTAGTGCGCCTTCCACCAAACCCCAACCCCAACCCCAATCCTAGCCGTGGGGTCAGGGTTACTGTTAAAGCCAAGTGAGGGGGATGGGTGAGAGGTGAGGGTTGACTCACTGTCAGGCTCCAAATGGCTTCCTCCAGGAGGTGCTGGCTTGCATGTTTCGGGCTGTTTGTAGTGCGCCTTCCACCAAACCCCAACCCCAACCCCAATCCTAGCCGTGGGGTCAGGGTTACTGTTAAAGCCAGTGAGGGGGATGGGTGAGAGGTGAGGGTTGACTCACTGTCAGGCTCCAAATGGCTCCTCCAGGAGGTGCTGGCTTGCATGTTTCGGGCTGTTTGTAGTGCGCCTTCCACCAAACCCCAACCCCAACCCCAATCCTAGCCGTGGGGTCAGGGTTACTGTTAAAGCCAAGTGAGGGGGATGGGTGAGAGGTGAGGGTTGACTCACTGTCAGGCTCCAAATGGCTCCTCCAGGAGGTGCTGGCTTGCATGTTTCGGGCTGTTTGTAGTGCGCCTTCCACCAAACCCCAACCCCAACCCCAATCCTAGCCGTGGGGTCAGGGTTACTGTTAAAGCCAAGTGAGGGGGATGGGTGAGAGGTGAGGGTTGACTCACTGTCAGGCTCCAATGGCTCCTCCAGGAGGTGCTGGCTTGCATGTTTCGGGCTGTTTGTAGTGCGCCTTCCACCAAACCCCAACCCCAATCCTAGCCGTGGGGTCAGGGTTACTGTTAAAGCCAAGTGAGGGGGATGGGTGAGAGGTGAGGGTTGACTCACTGTCAGGCTCCAAATGGCTCCTCCAGGAGGTGCTGGCTTGCATGTTTCGGGCTGTTTGTAGTGCGCCTTCCACCAAACCCCAACCCCAATCCTAGCCGTGGGGTCAGGGTTACTGTTAAAAAGCCAAGTGAGGGGGATGGGTGAGAGGGTGAGGGTTGACTCACTGTCAGTGCTCCAAATGGCTGCCTCCAGTAGGTGCTGGCTTGCATGTTTCGGGCTGTTTGTAGTGCGCCTTCCACCGAACCCCAACCCCAATCCTAGCCGTGGGGTCAGGGTTACTGTTAAAGCCAAGTGAGGGGGGATGGGTGAGAGGTGAGGGTTTGACTCACTGTCATGCTCCAAATGGCTCCTCCAGGAGGTGCTGGCTTGCATGTTTCGGGCTGTTTGTAGTGCGCCTTCCACCAAACCCCAACCCCACCCCAATCCTAGCCGTGGGGTCAGGGTTACTGTTAAAGCAAGTGAGGGGGATGGGTGAGAGGTGAGGGTTGACTCACTGTCAGGCTCCAAATGGCTCCTCCAGGAGGTGCTGGCTTGCATGTTTCGGGCTGTTTGTAGTGCCCTTCACCAACCCCAACCCCAATCCTAGCGTTGGGGTCAGGGTTACTGTTAAAGCCAAGTGAGGGGAAGGGTGAGAGGTGAGGGTTGACTCACTGTCAGGCTCCAAATGGCTCCCCCAGGAGGTGGGCTTGCATGTTTCGGGCTGTTTGTAGTGCCCCTCCCCCAAACCCCAACCCCAACCCAATCCTAGCGTTGGGGTCAGGGTTACTGTTAAGCCAAGTGAGGGGAAGGTGAGAGGTGAGGTTGACTCACTGTCAGGCTCCAAATGGCTCCTCCAGGAGGTGTGGCTTGCATGTTTCGGGC
>NW_022045129.1:0-6687 GCF_900880675.1 Sparus aurata | reverse complement strand
ATTCCTGCATATTGTGTTGAAAACAGACAATCTTGCATATCTTTTCAAAATACTGTCTGATTATCACATAAATACTCTTCATTGTGTGGTATGGCATGATGAGGCTTTGTGTAAAATTTGGTGCAAATCGGCCAATAGATGGCGCTCTGGTCGCAGTCTAATCAGTGTCAATGGGATGTTCAAGTCCTCTTCAAAACTCATAAGCGTTTTTGGCTCCAACAGCACCCTCTGCTGGTGCAAAGAGTCAGGACATGCTCAGTCACAGAAATTGTAAGAAAGCTCTACAGGTAAAGGTCCAACAGCGCCCTCTACTGGTGCAAAGAGTCAGGACATGCTCAGTCACACTAAAATGCAGAAGACCAGTCCAGTGAGCAGACCTTGTGGAGCCGCAGGACTTTCTGTGTGTTTCCCTAATGATGTGTGCATTCTTGAGGAAATGTAAGTGGTTTCTGCTTGTAGTTATGGATAATTGATCACTATGCAGTTTACACCATAGCCTGTGTCTCAGTAGTAGTTTAGCTGCACTTTGCTTGCACTGCAGCTACATTTGGATTGTGAGGACTTAATGATGAATATTTCGTTTTTAATGCCGATTTTTTCAAACTCATTCTGTTTTCTTGGGATTGTGACCATGCTCATTACAGTTTAAAGCTCGAAATATGTACTGTGGTTAACAGTCAGTATATAAGCTATCATGCTGTTTAGCCGTCTATAGGGTCGAACATGTACTCGTGAAACCCCCCCTTGAGCTGCAATTTCATCCTCTTCTTCAGATTTCATCATGCAGCAGGTGACATCTCACATCCCATCAGTCAATCAGTTCTTCCTCTGACCTTGCAATCGACTCAGTCTTTGTCCGGGCAATCATGCAGTAGTTCACACAGTTTTTCTGACTTCAGCGGTACATCATTTCAGACCGTACATCACACGACTTCCTCAGCGGAAGGTGTTGCTCGAGCATGCCCCCGACGGCAGCAAGCCCCGACAGCAGCAGGCATCGACGGCAGCAGCCCCGACGGCAGCAAGCCCCGACAGGGGGCAAGCCCGATGGCAAGCGCGGCAGGCACAGCAAGCCCCGACCAGCAAGCCCCGACCGCAGCAAGCCCCGACTGCAGCATGCATCGACGGCAGCAACCCCTACGGCCGCACGCCAACGCGCGCGCGGACTGCGAGGGGCCCGTCTCACTGCTTGGAGTTTTAATTAGGGCACGAGCAGGGGAACCTGCGAGGTCCCTATTGTAATCGTAAATGCTTATTATTCTTCTTATTTTTTTTTTTTTCCTTGTCCAAAATGATCGCATTTTCACGGCCGAACAACCCCAAAACTTCACAAACTTGGAATATAAGCACACCTGGCGAAAAATTTTATAATCTATTGTCGTCCTGAATTTCCATCACTAGGTGGCGCTGTTATTAAGGGAAGCGCGTGTTGGCTAATAACTCCCATAAACTTTGTCGCACATTCAAAACCCTACATCCACGCGTTCAGTGGATGTGTGCTGAATCTCGTGGTCTAGGCCACGCCCATTTCCGCCTACCGTTTTTTTTCGCTACGTCGCAAAATGTCGAAAACCTACTTTTTCGAACTCCTCCCAGGCGATTTCACCGATTTGCACGAAACTTGGCACACAGCATCTGTGGACCCTCCTGACAAAAAGTTATTAAAGGATTCTAATTAAAATAAATAATTTTGAAGTTATTAAATAACAAATTCCTGCAGATTTGGCTCAAAACAGGAAGTGTTGCATATCTCCACATTGGTGTGGTCTAATGACATGAAACTCAGGATACTACTTCCCCATGAGCCCCTGAGGCCCTGTGCAAAATTTTAGGCGATGACCACAAGGTGGCGCTCTTTAAATTGATGTATTTTATATCTCCACAACGGTGCATCGGAATAAGACGAAACTTGGTACATTTATTGTCAGTGCCCTCCTGAGGACATCTGACAAAGGGTTTACCGATCCACCACTAGGTGGCGCTCTGGCGTCACTTTAATTGCATAATTGGCCCTGTGCCCACACCATAACACTTATGGAAATGAAATTCATAGAGGTGCTATAGAATGGCCCCTGTGACTCACTCACCGAAAATGACCACCAGGTGGCGCTATTTTCAATTTAAAAGCGTTTTTGGCTCATAACTCCCACTTAATATGTTGCACATTATTAAACCTCATGCCGATGTGTTCCCTCCATTCAGATGAATTGTTTGGTGTAGGCCACGCCCACTTTTGCAGTAACTTTCCATTCGCAAAATCGCGACAAATGAAAAACGTACTTTTTCGAACTCCTCCTAGAGAATTTGACCAATTTGCACCAAACTTTGCATGTAGCATCTGTAGACCCTCCTGACAAAAAGTTATCAAAAGAATTTTGATAGTCCATAAACTGCCCGAAATATAAAATGACAAATTCCTGCATATTGTGTTGAAAACAGACAATCTTGCATATCTTTACAAAATACTGTCTGATTATCACATGAATACTCTTCATTGTGTGGTATGGCATGATGAGGCTTTGTGTAAAATTTGGTGCATATCGGCCAATAGATGGCGCTCTGGTCGCAGTCTAATCAGTGTCAATGGGATCTTCAAGTCCTCTTCAAAACTCATTGACCTTCATCCTTTTCTTGTCCCTCATAGACACTCCATTGCAACTTTAAGAGAGTCAGAAGACCTCAAACTATTGGGCATGTAATCAGTTTTTGAAAATCTTTTACGGTTTTCAAATCATCACAGTTTTAGTTTTAAGGATTTTTAGGCCGTCTTCTGATTTTATAATGGGTGTGTATTGGGTGAGCTAGAGTGCGTGACATCATAGCTACAGTGGAGAGCAGATGGAAGAACTGGAGAAAAAGTTCTCTTCAGCTTGATTTGGATCCCACGTCTTTTACTTCACATAGACAATATATACAGGGAAATGTAGGAAATCTTGTTGGCTTTCAGCTGATAGTCTTATTTCAGATGTAGGACTTACACTTTTGGCTGTTTGTGGTTTGTGACACTGCTGCAGGGTGACGAATTCAAACAGTACAAAAGTCAGTTCCCTGAAACAGTACTGAACACCACCATGGAGGCTTACCCACTGCTTAACAAGAACAAGCTGAAAACTGAACTGTCTCACATCTACAGCAATGATGAGTTCAAAAACCGTAGTGGAGCTGTGGCTCTGTACCAGCTGGTCACAGAAAAGGAAAAGGAAACCTTTTCAGAGAATGTGGCTCTGCTAAACATCCTCATCACAACTTCTATGACTATAGCTGGATCTGAGCGGTGCTTCTCAACACTGAAGAGAATCAAGACCTTCCTCAGGAAGATAATATCTTCTTCATGCAGTTGCCATGCTCTGTATGGAGAAGAAACTTATCAAAGACATCCACAACTTAAACCACAAAGTCACTGAGAAATTTGCATCTTTCAAGAAGAAAAGTGCTAAATGTATGTATAAAAAGTACAACTGAAAACACCTGAACAGTTTCTTCACAGGTTTAATATGTTACTACCAATTGTCAACATTGTTCTGCTTATAAGGCAGCGGAGCAAAACAACCCACCTTTTCTCCTGTATTCTTTTCAGTTTCATGAAACCTTAAGAACCATATAACATTGGAAGTTTAATGTGCAGTGCTGTTGTTTTCATCTGACCACTACATGTCAATACAATGTTTGTAACAGTATTCATTTTACTTGATCTGTAAGTGTTAAAAAGATAATATTACTAATGATAAATGTTTGGAGATTTGTTTTGACATTTTATGTGATATATAGATATAATCATAATACATATCTTTATAGTAATAATGGAGTTTGGGAGGCGTTTTCCCATTTCTTCTTGTGTGGACATTTCCTACTTTGCCTCTGCTAGTGCTCCAGCATATGTGCAGCCACAGAAACTGTAAGATAGCTCTACAGGTAAAGGTCCAACAGCTCCCTCTACTGGTGCAAAGAGTCAGGACATGCTCAGTCACAGAAACTGTAAGAAAGCTCTACAGGTAAAGGTCCAACAGCTCCCTCTACTGGTGCAAAGAGTCAGGACATGCTCAGTCACACTAAAATGCAGCAGACCAGTCAGTGAGCAGACCGTGTGGAGCTGCATGGACTTTCTGTGGGTTTCCCTAATGATGTGTGCATTCTTGAGGAAATGTACGTGGTTTCTGCTTGTAGTTATGGATAATTTGATCACTATTGCAGTTTACACATAGCCTGTGTCTCAGTAGTAGTTAGCTGCACTTTGCTTGCACTGCAGCTACATTTGGATTGTGAGGACTTAATGATGAATATTTCGTTTTTAATGCCGATTTTTCAACTCAGTCTGTTTCTTGGGATTGTGACCATGCTCGTTACAGTTTAAAGGTCGAAATATGTACTGTGGTTAACAGTCAGTATATAAAGCTATCATGCTGTTTAGCCGTCTATAGGGTCGAACACTGTACTCGTGAAACCCCCCCTTGAGCTGCAATTTCATCCTCTTCTTCAGATTTCATCATGCAGCAGGTGACATCTCACATCCCATCAGTTAATCAGTTCTTCTCTGACCTGGCATCGACTCAGTCTTTGTCCGGGCAATCATGCAGTAGTTCACACAGTTTTTCTGACTTCAGCGTACATCATTTCAGACCGGCAATAGCCAGTTCCATCGAATTATGAAGCAACGACTTCCTCAGCGGAAGGTGGTTGCTCGAGCATGCCCCGACGGCAGTCAAGCCCCGACGGCAGCATGCATCGACGGGCAGCAAGCCCCGACGGCAGCAAGCCATCGACGGCAGCATGCAATCGACGGAGCAAGACGCTCGACGGTCAATCAAGCCCCTAAGGCAGCATCCTCGGACGGCAGCAGGGCCCGTTCGAACGCTGCGTGCAGGTAATGAGAGGCCCGTCAGAGGAACGCTGCGGTCCCTAGTGATTCTTCTTCTTACTTCTTTTTTTTTTTCCTTCCTTCGTCCAAAATGATCGCATTTTTCACTGCCTGAACATACCCAAAAACGCACCAACGTTGGAATATAAGTCACCCTGGGCGAAAAATTTTATAATCGATTGTCGTCCGGAATTTCCATCACTAGGTGGCGCTGTTATTAGGAAAGCGCGTTTGGCTAATAACTCCCATAATCTGTTGTCGCAACACTTCAAAAACATATAATCGCACGCGTTAAGTTGGATTGCTGCTGAATCTCCGTGTATCCGCCACGCCCATTTCCGCCTACCGTTTTTTTTCGCTACGTCGCAAAATGTCGAAAACCTACTTTTTCGAACTCCTCCCAGGCGATTTCACCGATTTGCACGAAACTTGGCACACAGCATCTCTGGACCCTCCTGACAAAAAGTTATTAAAGGATTCTAATTAAAATAAATAATTTTGAAGTTATTAAATAACAAATTCCTGCAGATTTGGCTCAAACAGGAAGTGTTGGATATTTCCACAGTAGTCTGATCAAATGACATGAAACTCAGGATACTACTTCCCCATGAGCCCCTGAGGCCCTGTGCAAAATTTTAGGCGATGACCACAAGGTGGCGCTCTTTAAATTGATGTATTTTATATCTCCACAACGGTGCATCGGAATAAGACGAAACTTGGTACATTTATTGTCAGTGCCCTCCTGAGGACATCTGACAAAGGGTTTACCGATCCACCACTAGGTGGCGCTCTGGCGTCACTTTAATTGTATAATTGGCCCTGTGCCCACACCATAACACTTATGGAAATGAAATTCATAGAGGTGCTATAGAATGGCCCCTGTGACTCACTCACCGAAAATGGACCACCAGGTGGCGCTATTTTCAATTGCAAAAGCGTTTTGGCTCATAACTCCCACTTAATATGTTGCATATTATTAACCTCATCCCTATGAGTTCCCTGCATTCAGCTGAATTGTTTGGTGTAGGCCACGCCCACTTTGGCGCTAACTTTCCATTTGCAAAATCGCGACAATGAAAAACGTACTTTTTTCGAACTCCTCCTAGAGAATTTGAGTGATTTGCACCAAACTTTGCAGTGTAAGCATCTGTAGGACCCTCCTGACAAAAAGTTATCAAAAGAATTTTGATAGGCCTTAAACTGCCTGAAATATAAAATGACAAATTCCTGCATATTGTGTTGAAAACAGTCAATCTTGGCATATTTTTACAAAATAGTATCGATTATCACATAAATGTTCATAATTGTGTGGTATCGCCTATTGATGGTCTGTGTAAAATTTGGTGCAAATCGGCCCTTAGATGGCGCTCTGGTCGCAGTCTAATCATTTTGAATGGAAAGTAAATGGGGAAATCTTCAAGTCCTCTTCAAAACTCATCGACCTTCAACCTCTCCTTATCCCTCATACTTTGAGCTAGACACACCATTCTAACTTTTAAAGAGTCAGAAGACCTCAAACTATTGGGCATGTATTCAGTTTTTAAAGCACACGTTAGCCACACCTGGCCTGCTATCATCATCAACAGCGTCAGCAACAGAGTTTTGTCCAGTGTTAGTTTTGTAGAAGCGTGTGCCTTTTAGAGATGCTTCATTAGATCAGAGTTGCTTACAATGGACGTGGACAAATGAGATTAAAACAGTGTCTGTACTTCCACTTTGTAAACATCAACTTTCCCTCCGGACTCGCCATAGCCGCAGTTCCCCTCTGCTAGTTTGAGTGTGTGAGGCTGCTGTGTGCGTGTGTGGCTTGTGTGTAAACAGAACATTGCCAC